>NC_089037.1:15296875-15600000 GCF_034140825.1 Oryza sativa Japonica Group
GGCTTATCCCTTGGGCCACCAGGAAAGCCTCCTCGGCCCAGTCCACGTGAAGCGCTTGTTTGTGTGGAGGGGGCGAGTCCAGGCGTGTGTATGCGTCGACGCTTGGTGGGGAGCAGCGACGGCGTGAGATCTCCTCGATAGCGCTGCTGCCTACAGGCTACAGCTTCCGCCCCTTAACCAAGGGCATTTCTGTCGACTGGTGATCATCGGCAAGGTGGATCCCAACGTCATCCTGTACAGGAGCGTAACCAATGTTGGGGCCAAGGGCCACGACTTCCACGCCGAATCGCCGATGCCGTGGTGTTCTGTTCATGCATATGACCCCTGATCCACTTAGAAGTTGAAAAACTTTTGCTAACATGATTAGGTCAATAGATTTTGAAATCATATCAGACCTAAATATTGGCTTCCAGATTATGTGAAGCAATAAGGGCCCAACTATTCCATTTGGCATTAATTAAGAACCAAACTTTCTTTTTAAAGTTATGTTATACCAATTGAACTCAGGAGTAAGGAACACAAATTGATTACTCACAAGGTACACAGGAATAAAATCCCGCAAGCCCCAAAACACACCTGAGTTGCAGACTTTAACATCGTTTTGATTTTTCTCTATGATACATTCCAAGACCGAATAACAGACTAATATAGCATATATAGACTGCCTCCACCAAGCCAAGTAGCGATCCGGGCGGTTCCACAGCTTCTGCCCTTCGGAGTCCGGATGCCATTGTATGTGATGGCGTCGATGTCCACCAGAATGGTCCTTGGCTTTGACGCCAACAACATGGTCGGAAGACGCGCCCCGCCGAACATGATGAGGCCTTTGAAGAGTCTGAAGAGACGTCGATAACAGCCGATGTCTACGTGCCGAGGCCAAGCTCACGATGCGGCTTTAGTGGACATGGAGGGGTTGACACAGAGAAGCGAAGAGGTTCCATACAAGCAAACGCTTCACATGGACTAGCCCGAAGCTGTCCTGATGGCCCAGATGCTAAACTCTGGTCCAACCTGTAAAGTATGGTAAAGAAATGTGGTGTTAAGTGAAAACATACGTTTAGCCCTGGTCCAATGCGCCAATCTGATAAATATACATGGCCAAAGTGAAATTTACTCTTTTTATTATCTACTCTCTTCCTTCTTTTTTCTCCTTAGTCCTCCCTCCAGCAAGCGGCGCCACCATTGGAGGCAGCGGGCAACGATGATACCAGTGGTGGCGGCCCCTTTAATGATTCCTTTGGCCTGCCATCGCTATCACCATTACCCGTCGTGGTCGTCAGTGTCGCTGCTTATCGGAGAGAGGAAGAAAGAAGAAAAAAAAGGGAAAAAAATTAAAAAGTGTCACATCATCATTCACATGGCAATAAACTAATTTTAAGAATATCGATGCACGTTCTACAAGTTTGTAGATCTAGATAAAACCTCATTACAAGCTTATACGAACAACTAGTACAATTTACTTTTTATATTTTGAGAGTGCCATTTTTCTTCCTTTCTGCTCCGGCTTGGCCCGTGCGCCACACCTTCTCCTCCTTCGGTTTCTCTTCTCGGCTTCTCGCCTTCTTTTCCGCCGTCGCGCGCGATCCAGTTCAGTTCAGATCCCCCCCCCTCTCCCTCTCCCCCGGCGCAGTTGCGCTGCTTCCCCTCTCCTCCACTCCGCCGCCGCCGCCGCGAGGCGACCACCGCCCCTCGAGCAGGCGCCACCAATGGACGACGAGCCCATCAACGCGCACAAGCTCCTCAAGGAGCAGTGAGTCCCAAAATGTCCCCCAAACCCCCCCTGAAAACCTCTCGCTGGTACGCCTCCTAAGAACCGTCCTCTTCGCCTCGCGCAGGTTCGTCAGCAACTTGACGGGGTCTTCCCTGCTGGAGATCGCCGCGCTCTCCACCGTGGTTCCGGTGAGTTGCTTAGTTACCCCCGCTGAAGTAGGTTAGTTGGTGCTGTGGTTTGACCCCTTTTTTTTTGGGTTGTGCAGGCTGTGGTCGTTCTGAGGAAATGGAGCTGCGGAGGTCAGTTCGCTACAGATTTTGTGGAATTTTTGACCCGTTTGATCTATTAGTGCGATTGTTTAGCTGATCGATTTGTACAAGAAATAGACGAGCGAGTTGTTGATATCATTTAGAAGTGTGGTATAAGATTACCAGTATGCTGCATTCTTGCACATTTAGCATTTGGTTCAGATATGCCATTGCGAGATTGAACCAGAAAGTTGACAGGTTGAATTTTTTGCGTAATCTCAGCATGTAGTTTTGATAAATTTAACTCGATTATGTGAAATTTTACCATGCTCTACTCCAGTTTTTGATTATGCTGTGGTGCCCCCATCTGATGTTATGGATGTTATGTTCATGGATTTTCGAATTTTAACATCATTGATCAATAACACGAGCTTCTTTTACTGTTCAGAGTAGATCTGGAAAGTGATTGCTTCTTCCCTTATTTTTGTCTTGTTTTAGATAATACTAGGAAGAATTCATTGAAGAAAAATGATGATGCCCTTCCTGGTCATAAAGGTTTTGTGCATTACTTCTCTACACTGGCTATAGATTACCTCAGTATTGTATTGCCAGTTCTTCTGATTTTCACAGTAAGTATTCTTTCATAGGACTTGGAGATTACATTGTAGCAGTGTTCAACTATAGAAATCATAAAATATGTAGAGAACCAAGCATTGGAACACAATGCATAAACTTTTAACCAACTATTGTTATTTGCTTATTGCAAATGTTATAATGAGGTTTAACACTTCTTAGAGAAAAAAAGTTAAATAGCAATCTTTTGATTATTCCTTGGTTTGTTACAGGTTTTAGCTGAATGGGCTTGTGCTTGTGCACTTTCTCTTGTAATGCTGATATCTATCCTCACCATGTTTAAGAGGTACCATATCTGAGTTCTTACACCTGTTTTTCTTGCCACATTCTCTCTAATTTCTATTACAATTCTAGTCGACCACCCTATTTCCTTTATGCAACAAAATCCATGCTGATTAGAAACTAATGCATTCCCTATATTCTAAGGTCTCGATCTCATCTCAAAGCTGGACCAAATGAGCTGCCTTTGCTCCGAGCAGATATATCATCATACAGAGTATCTGTGGTACGTAAAAGTTGATTAATTGGAAAAATACTACTCATTTAATTACTTCTCAGTACTATATATCCAACAGAACTATTGAAGTTAATGGTGATGGGGTGTTTTGAAGGTTCTAGTAACATGCCTGTGCATATTAGCAGTGGACTTCAAAATCTTCCCTAGACGTTATGCCAAGGCTGAAACATATGGTTGTGGCATCGTAAGTTGTATCTTTCATCTTTTTCATTGGTTGTATTTTAGTTCTTTACTGTCTCAAAGCATTTTTAATGAATCATGAACTTGTTTTTGCAAAAGTAGACACTGGCTGCAAATTGTGCATCCACTCTGTTACCTATTCTGCATGCTTGTGATTTGGATTATTTGTGTTTCCCATCATGTTTGAAACTTAAAAAGTTTCTGTGTTTTCTTCCCCATTCAATGACATGATACTAAGGTATCTGCCTCATTGTCCAACAGATGGATCTCGGAGTAGGGTCTTTTGTAGTGGCTAATGCACTGGTATCTAGACAAGCACGAAACTTTACTGCAATGTAAGTCCTTAACTACATATGATCTCATATGGCTAAGAAATCTAGGGTTTTGGTTTTCATCACAGTGACTTTCAGTTCTGAAGTTGGCCAAATATAGGCGGAGAAAGTAGATTCCATGTCTTACGACAGATAATCTTACTCTTCTTTGGTTATAATATTAGGCAGGTTAGAGATTGTTGTTTGTTAGGAACTGTAGGTAAAAAGGAATATCATGGTTTAGATATATCACATGTTATATAAATGATATAAAGAACATATATTTATTCCGCTGGCTTTATCTATTGAAAGTAGGAACTTCTAGTTTAGAAACCTAGAAGGTACAGGTACAAAGCAAGTCAACTTCACCAGTTCGAGCTATCTATAAAAAAATTAGCTTGGTCTGCTGAGTTAGTTCAGAATTGGCACACTGAAGATAAATTATGCTGATCTCCACAATTCTTATATTTGTATATCTGGAGACAAGTCAGAAAAGTAATAACGTCAAGTTGAAGCTAAGATTGACTTGATCACTTTTCACCCACAAAAGCTTTATTATCCATCAAATTTCTGCACCTGCTCTGTTTTATTGTAGGACGATATCTTTTTTAAATCCTTCCCATTTATTTCTCTCTCCAAATAATAAACCATCCTGAGAAAGTGACATGTTGACAATTCATCCCACCTTTGTCTAATATAATCACTAAAACCTTATTTAGACTCTATTTTAATGTTTGACTTTCGCAGACATCATTGTTTGAATATTTGAATTTTCTCTGGATAGTAAGAGTATATTCTGATTGAGAGGTCTGCAAATAGTCACTAGTATGCTGTGTCTTACAATGCAACTTCATGTGTGTCCTTAGGACCTGGAATAAAGCACTGATGTCTATAAGCCCTCTAATATTTCTTGGTTTTGCTCGTCTCATATCGACATCAGGTGTTGATTATCAGGTATTTTTATTCATAACCATGTCAATTACCTAAATTATGCCTTCGCCACAATTTGCCATATGCATTGACATTAAATTTACTTCGTAATTATGCACAATCCTCAAACTTTGCTTTCCTTATCCAGCATTTTCAATTACCATGTGATTATTTTCTCTTGTTGACTTGTTCTAGATACCGTATATGTACTGCACAAAACAAAAATGTACTGCTGTCTTCCTAAAGATGCATATTCTATTTCTCATTTTCTAGGTTCATGTAGGAGAATATGGCGTGCACTGGAACTTCTTTTTCACCCTTGCAGCAATTTCGATCCTTACGTCCGTTATCAGGATCCATCCTAAGTATTGTGGATTAGCTGGTCTGCTTGTGCTTACAGGTACTAAAGATTCATTTGAATAGTTTATTTTCAAATGTGCTACAGCCTCCTTTTCATGTACCAGATATTTCATTTGTTTTCAGGATTCCAAACGTGGCTCTCTTTTGGGTTGAATGAGTATCTCATTTCTAATGAAAGAAACGGTGGTATCATCAGTCAGAATAAGGAAGGTGTTTATAGCATATTTGGTAAGTATACTAATGCAACAAAACCTCTTTCGTATTACCAGGAACACTCACCTCTAATGTAACACTTAAACAACCCAATTGTACTACTCACATCAACTTGAGTTCACAAAATTTTCCAATGCTATTTGTCATGAAAAGTTTTGATGTCAGTCTGTTATTTATCTGTTATTTCTTTGCTTAAGGTGCCAATAAATAATCAGCCTCCAACTTGTTGGTGGATAATTCAGGCATACATGAAGGTGTCTGCACAGCATATTTCTAGCCCTTTTTCTTTGTTTCTATTCACTTATGGATTTCTTAATATCCATGCTTATTATATACATCTTTTGTATTGCCTTGCTGACCTTTATATGCTGATTGCATGTAACTTTTTGATCCTTTTTATACCCGAATGTCATAAATTTGCATGCACCTGATTCTTTTTTGAAAAAGTTGTGGTGATGTGATGCAATCTGATTGATTCATCCCTTTTAACAGGTTACTGGGGTATGTACCTGATTGGTGTTTCCTTGGGTTACAATCTATTCTTCGACAATAGTTCAAAAGGCAAGAGTAGGAGCAGTCAAGTGGTAAAAGTTTGGGTTCTTGCTGCATCTTTTTGGTAAGAAACAATTTTTTCATGCATTATTCCCAGTTATAACCTTTCTTCATTTTTAACAATTCCTCCCATGCCATGTTACAGGATTATGGCAATCATTCTTGACAGCTATGTTGAAAGAGTTTCTCGACGAATGGTAGGATATTAATTGATTACATGCTTTCTTAAGAAACAAAAAATCTAGACTAGCATTAGATTGACAAATATAAGAAACCAGATAGTTGTGCATTTTAATAGTAGTTTATAGTATATTGAGCAGAGTTTTATTCTATTGAACTGAGTACCCTTGTTATGATAGTTAAAGAGTATGCTGTGATGAAATGGACCAGCATAGCTTAGAAAATTAACCGCATCTAAAGTGCATAGTTCCTGATCCGATTACTTTGCTGACCCTGAGGCAAATACCTGACCTCTTTGGTTCATTGGTTCATACTGGTGAACCAAACTAAATATGGGTAGTTCCAACGGAAATTTCCTGTTGTTTTGTTTGCCTCCATTATCTGGGAGCAGCTACAAAAATTTGGTAGCACCAACCAAATCTAACATAATACTTCCTTCGTCCCAAAATATAGGCCTTTTTGAGGTAGGCACCGATATTAAGAAAGTAGGTAGAGATGATTGGAGTGTTGTGATTGGTGGAGAAGAGAAAATAAGTGAAAAGAATGGTTGTGATTGGTTGAGAGGAGAGGGTAGGTGAAGAAATAGCTTCATTTTGGAACAAGTTACTGTGCTAGAAATAACTACATTTTGGGACGGAGGTAGATGTGGTTATTTAAGGCTGAGGAAATCTCTTGCCAAAATATTGGTTCTGATACATTTCAAACATTCTTTTTAACAAATTCTGGCCTTGTCCAGGTTGTTTGTTCCCCTTATATATTCAATATAACTTGATCCTAGAAGCCTTGACACCTGTGTACAAATGTGGTTCCTTTCAAAAAAAATGAAAGGGAAAACATACCGTTACTTAGATAGTAATGCATATGATGTACTACATTGAAACATTATGTGAATTATGTTGGATGATAATTTAACATGTTTGTATTTGAAAAGGTCTTAAATTATAAAAACTATAAAGATATAGCATGTTTGCATGATGTTTAAATGTGATGATTGTTAGTGGATGATGATGTGGCATCTTGTTAATTAGTGGATGATGATGTGGCATCTTGTTAATTAGTGGATGATGATGTGGCATCTTGTTAGTGGATGATGATGTGGCATCTTTGCATGTTAAGCTTAAGGAGTTAGTGGGGGATAACTTTATAGTAAGATAGGATTAGTACCATTAACTCCCAATTTAATCCGTCCTTAGATTTGAATTTAACTTGTACATTTCATTTTGCAGTGCAACTTTGCTTATGTTATGCTTGTATTTGGACAGAATTTTCAGGTATTGTTCTTCGCCTTTCTTGATTTTATTTAATTTGCATACATTGCCAGATTTAGGTATCCATATTTCTCAATTAGCCTCTCTACCATTGGGAGAATTAGTTACTTGTACTATTTCCAGCAATGGTTAATAGTAACACACTAGTACAGTAGTATTACATGAGTCAAGGATATAAATAAAACTATGCACTTGAAATCTTAAACTGATTGTGCATCGGAGTTAACCTACACTGTGCATCTTTTTTTGTCTGCATGCTTTAATATTATCAAATGAGAATGAAATAATTTAACTCAGTCTAATGTATAGAATATGGTTGAAAATTTCTTAGTCTGTTGTATTCATTGTTTCACTAGCTGGTTTCATTCTTTGATGATTGGGGGCTACATTTTATGTATTGTCAGAACCATGAAATTTGGCGAGGTTCACGAATTTGACTGACATAATTCTGTTACTTATGGTTTAGCAACCATATAGCCTGTTAGAGTTTTCTGATTGTATCTTTGCTAGATATAGCCATGTTAAAATTTTCTGTCCAGATTTCACTGATGGCGGTGGCTATTTTAAAAACAGGTTATATCTATTCTCACACTAGCTGGGTTTATTTCATATGAAAAGAACCTGGTTCTTGAAGATGCATTCAATCAAAATATGCTTGGTTCATTCCTTCTGGTAAGACAGTTTGGTCACAATTTTAGAAAATAATTTTCCCAAAACAGAAATGTTCCAACTAATAGATCCTCAATTTGAGTTTCTAGTATATTTGGAACTTATTTTTGGTAAGTCTGTATGGAGTAACATTTAACTTCATCTTACAGGCAAACATCCTAACTGGTGTAGTAAATCTCTCAGTTGACACACTCTCTGCCTCTTCCGGCACCGCCTTCATGATTTTGTTAGTATACTCCTTTACTCTATGCATGATTGCTGCTTTAGCTCAGTTTTGCGGTATTAGGATGAAATTTTGGTGAATTCAAGAGTTATCTAATACGATGTATGTATATTAATTACTTTCTCAGCAAGCTTTCTTGGAATAAAGCCAATTGTTAAACCAATTAGTCTTTCCTGTCATCTATTCTGCCTGTTTTCTGTATCTTAGACCTAGATCTAGATGATTGCTCTAGTTCCGTCCCATATGAAACCTTCAACGTTCTGAGAAGCTGCAATAGCTAAGCCAATAGGTTATCGTGCCGTGTACTTTAAGAAGACATATATCACAGATATGTTGGCTAAATTACGATCTATGAACAGCTCATTGTTCCATTAATTAGGCAGTACTCAAGAATTTGACAAAACTACCTGCTTAGCATTCAACGACCCAACCTTAATTTCTTTCAGAGGAATCCAACAGATAAATGGTACTCATTCCGATATTTTTTGATGTTTAGCACAAAAACTTATAAAACTTAATCACCACTCATTTCTCAAATAATTAGTTTTGGGACCACCTATACATTTGTTGACAAATTTTCTCCTAAAAATTTGAATTTGACAGGTGTAATTATAGTACAATCATAGTGTAATTACACTGTAACTTGTATGTAATTACACTGTAACTTGCATATAACTACCGTGAAACTTGTATGTAAGTTCCACATAATTTTGAATCGTTAGATCTATTACAAGATTTGTTCTGGTGAGGAAGAAAGAAAATAACAGTACACACATGTGTGAAAGGATTTGTTCCCACAGCCTCATTTTACCGAAATAAGATGTTATGGAGAGATTTTTGAAAGTTACATACAAGTTACATTATAGTTAGTGTAATTACATGCAAGTTACAGTGTAATTACACTACGATTGTACTGTAATTGTATCTGTCAAATTTTTGGGAGAAAATTTGTCGACAAATATATAGCAAAATTGTTAATTTTTTTAGAAACTATTTAGAAATTAATAAGCCGAAAATAGGGCCAGCTTCAATTGGGCCAGAATCAGACACACATCCCGAATAGGAATAAGTCCACTTTGACTCCCTTAAAAATTGACCCGAATCTAATCCGTGACCCTCAACCGTAAAACCGGATAGGATGACTCCCCGAACTATTCAAACTAGTGCAATTTGACTCCATCAGTGGTTCTGGATGGCGGTTTTGCTGACGTGGCGATGTTGACCTGATCTGTGTTGTTGATGTGGCACTTATATGGCATTAAAATAAAAAATTATATGGGCTCCATTCGTCATTCAAATGAAAAAAAATTGCGAGGCCCACATGTCATCCTTTATCTATCCTCCTTCCCCCCTTCCTTTCTCCCTTCTCTGTATGTTTCTCTTCCTCCAGATTCGGTGCGGAATCTGGAGTGGCGGCGGCGGCGGCAGGGTGAGGGCCGGCACGGAGGAAGGAACTTGAGCGGGTCGTTCGGCGGCGACGGCCTCAGCTCGCCGGAGAAGGCGGGGGCGTTCGGCTGGTGGCCTCCCCCACGATGGTGCCGCGCCAGGCTGGGACGAACGAGAGGGCTAATGTAGACGGCGAAGCCTGAGACGCCGCTGGCCCCAGCCGTGCCTCTTGGTCTGCGCCGGCAGGGGGTGCCGCCTCTGTTTCTTTCTGCCCGAAGAACATGCATGTGCATAGCGTTGCCTAGCAGATGCAAGTGCAGCGCCGGTGTGGGGTAGCAAGGCGCGGCCGCCATGGAATCCAGTCGAATTTTGGCAGGACCAGTAGCTGCAGGACGAATCCGTCCTACCAGCGTGGTCCACCTGAGTCCTGCAGATCTTGAGGTCGTGGACTGGTCTGATTTTATTCTTTGTGGTCACTGTTTGCAAGGTCTTCAGGTCGTAGACAATAGCTACTTCATTACCGAGGACAACGTCGGCATGTTGAAGCTCGCCAAGGAGGCTAACAGCATCTTGGTTCGTCGATCAGCGCATTGACTCATGTTACCAATTCGCCTATGAAAATTGCTAACATCTAACCGTGACATCCTGTGATTAATTGGTACAAGCAGTTTGACTGCCGTATCCCGCGCCGGAGACGGTGGGTTGCGCAGTGGTGCACTCAAACGGCCACACCGCGGCGGCCATGTCCATGGGCGGGCTGATGAACAAGATGACCGGGCGCATCGGCAAGGCCATCATACGCTCCACGCTGGCGCGCGACGTCGCCGCCGTGATGAAGTAAGGGGCGCCGGGCTGCAGGAGGCCATCGACTACTGCGTCAAGGAACGGCTGGACAAAGGGTTCATCGGGCTCATCGCGGTGTTCGGCACCGGCGAGGTGGCGCACGGGTTCAACTGCACCGGCATGTTCAGCGAGTGCGGCTGCAGGAGAAAAGAGAGAGAAGGGAGGGAGAGGGGGGAGGAATAAGGGTTGGAGAGAGAAAGGATGACATGTGAGTCCCACAATATATTTTGTGTGCAAATGACAGACGGGCCCTACAAAATATTTTTAATTGTAATGCCACATAAGCGCCACGTGGGATGAAGACCGGGTCAACACCGCCATGTCAGCGCCACGTCAGCAAAACCGCCATCCAAAACCGCTGAGGGAGTCAAATTGCACTAGTTTGAATAGTTCGGGGAGTCATCATATCCGGTTTTACGGTTGAGGGTCACGGATTAGATTCGGGTGACTTTTAAGGGAGTCAAAATGGACTTTTTCCTCCCGAATAAACAGGCTGGAACTACCCTCCTGCCATCTTTAATGGGCTGTAATTAGCCCACGATACCCGTTTAATGGACTGAAACTAAATACTTGGCCCACTACCTTATTATCTCAAATGTTTGGCCCACCAGTTACAATAAAAGGGCTCAAACAGTTTTTAGGCCCTGGGTGATCTTAAACAGGCCAGGACAAATTAGGCCTATATATGATTTTGGTAAGGCGGAATTAGGAGCGGAACAAACATAAACAGGCCAGGACAAAATTTAGGCACACAACAGTTTTTGGAAGAGCGAATTTTGACCCATAAACACGTAATAATCAGGCTGAATTTTGTCGATTTGTAAGTCTATATATCCAATAGGCTTCGCTAGCAGCTGTTTTCTAGCCTCATCGTTTGCCCTGAAAAAAATTAGCAGCTACCAAAAATTAAATTATAAAATTTAATTTTGGAGTTAACTTTAGGGTATTCAATATAGTTTTGTTTTCAGCATTGGATTTTAAGTCATCAAGTACATGCATATAAGAGCTTTACCTACAAATTATTTTTGGTCATGTTTTGTCATGTACTACCTCCGTTTTTTAATAGATGACATCGTCGACTTTTTCTCACAGGTTTGACCATTCGTCTTATTCAAAAATTTTAAGCAAATGTATAAGATATAAATCACACAAAGTATTATGAGTGATAAAACAACTCATAACAAAATAAATTATAATTACGTAAATTTTTTGAATAAGACGAATGGTCAAACATGTGAAAAAAAGTCAATGGCGTCATCTATTAAAAAATGGAGGGAGTAATCAACAGTCAACCTTGGCCAACCGATGAATGGAGAGCAAAGTTTTCATATCGACAGAAAACCATGAAAGTTTGTCAGTTCACAAATTTCACAAGTACATACTTATGTACTACTACTACTTCCGTATCAAAATATAACAATTTTTAGCTATGAATATGGAAACATGTTAGATATATAATTATAAATGTTTATGAGCCTGTTCAATTTGATGCCATTTTCAACCATATCATTTTTTTTAAAGTTACCAAAAAATATCTACGTCTAGTTTGTTCACAAATTTAGTCAATACATAAGAAATCCTGCCAAAATTTTGATAATATTGCCATCTTGCTAAAATTTTGGCATTGCCAAAACATGGTATGGTTTATTTTGGTTACAATTTGAATAGGCCCTATATTTTAGGATAAAGGGAATATAGGATAAAGGGAGTACTTACTTAAATACTCTTACTTCATAAGGTTTTGGCAACAAATTGGTCAGCAAGTTTTCTTGAAATGTAGCCAAGTTGCTAAACCAATTGGTCCATCTTGTCATCAATTCTGCCTATTTTCTGCTCGAGTTTCTCTATGTTCTATCCCATTTGAAAGCCTCCTAACGTTCTAAACAGATCGCAACTGGTCAATCTTATTAAAACTGCCGTTTACTTTTGAGTTTTGACGTTGAAAAAGACTCTATTACAGATCAGCTGACCGAATTGAATACAACATGTGAAGAGCTCATTGTTACATTAATTTGGCGTTATTGTCAGAATTTCACATTCAGTATCACATACTGCTCTCCAGTTCTCGCCTGTCACGATAGGGTTTAACCATCAAATCAGTATGAAAATGGCACCTCCCTTGATTGTTACTTTCTGCAATTGCTGTCTTAAGATTTTTAAACTCGATCGATGTCATAATTTTAACCTGCTACAGCTAAGAATAAATAAACATGATATATAAACTCGATTCTTTTAGATCGTCCCTCTCAAAATAATAATAATAGGTGGGGTCGCTATCTGTATCTGGACGGTGATTTCTATGAGACTGACCAAATATTAATCTCCCTGTAATTAGGTCAACTTAAGTCAAATATTTGCTATTTTACTGATTCCCGGTGTAATATCAATTTACGCCATCTTTATTTTGTTTCCCTTTTAGTTAAAAGTACATATAATTTCCCAGAGCCGTCCCCAAAAATCTTGGGGAACAAGACCTTATGTACTTGGTGAAACCCCGTGCATTGTTGCGGGAATTTAGTATGATAAAAAAAAATAAAGTGTAATATAGCTAGATAACATCAGATTAAGTAAATTAACGTGGTTTATGATAATTTAAACTTGAATTGTAGAATGGCGATTCAAACGTAAAAAGTAAGGTGGTATGACTTTATGGAAGAAGAAAAATAGGGAGATAGTTTGGACAGTAGATTAATCATCTAAAGGTTAAAAACAATTAATGTGATACGACTTAATTAGAGGAAAAAAAAGAGAAAGATAATTTGGACCATAGATTAATTATTTAAGCACTAACTAAGTGAGGATGAACTATATAAATATATAGGATATTATAAAACATAATAAAGATATATATTGAAACATTATGTGAATTATATTGGATGATAATTTAACATGTTTGTATTTGAAAAGCTCTTAAATTATAAAAACTATAAAGATATAGCATGTTTGCATGATGTTTAAATGTGGGCATCTTGTTAATTAGTGGATGATGATGTGTCATCTTGTTAGTGGATGATGATGGGCATCTTTGCATGTTAAGCTTAAGGAGTTAGTGGGAGATAACTTTATTTACAGTGAGATAGGATACCGTGGCGACAACTGCTATACCAAAGAACATTCACCTACTTAAGTAATGGCGATCTGATGAAGCAGAAAAAAAAATCATTGCACCAATTCAGTTTTGCTGACTAATAGGTGCAAAAATGGAATCCTTATTGCTTGGAATGCAGGTTCACATCATGATGTACATTTCTTTAAGATAACTATGATATCGTCATCGAATATTTACCGGAGCCGACGAAAAGATCTCGTTCTGGTCTAATATAACGGAGCAGAAAGATAGAAAATAAAAAAAAAGGAGTGCAGAAATCCTAAACACATCAGAACGTATGGGTATGGATTAAAACATGTACTTCTGGGGGGCCTAAATTTTTGGAGGCCATGTACGGTCGCTCATCTTGCATGTGTCTATGGACGGGCCTGTAAATGCCGACCTCTGCACCGACTCTTTAATTATTTAACAATAATTAATAATATAAGTTTTAGTCTGTGCATCAAGTAAGGTTACACACATCTATATATTTATGGAATATTGATGTACATGAGATTTACCCTTTTATAGGGTTTGCGTCATGCATGCACCCACAACTCTGTCAACCCACCAATGGTGCATCTCTAATTAAGAGAATGAAATATAATGGCCAAGGGACAAGGGTTACGTGACAATGGGAGCTGATAGTACATGGTGGCAAAAGTACGATAGAGCTAAGCACGGCCTAATTATCATCTAATATCTCTCCTTCTCAAGTCCTAAATTGGCCAGGCAATTAATTAATCAAAGGACGGTCCTCCGTTTCACCAAAGTATGCCAATATTTTCTTATACTTGCTATAATTAATGGTATGGCTAAAAATTTGACCACCTTATTTTTATTGATAAAACATTCATAGTAAAGTGTGGCTGACAACTAAACAACCCCTTAATATTCAGATAGAAAAAAAATTAAAGAACTATAATTAGCGGTGGTAACTAATGGGTAAAGACCAATGCATGGGTTCTTTCACAATTCTACCTAGCCCTTCTATATTTTTAGATTAAAAATACATAAAATTTTAATCCACACTATTTTAGATTCAGCCCTCAAATTTTGTATGCTAAAAACTTGTTGGATCATTTAAAATCCCTTGCTATAGTATTTGCAGTGATAACTGGGCTTACAATGTTGATGAAGATTAGTTGAAAAATGATTTTAATTACAATTCTTTTTCTCTGGGTTCTTTAGCTCGTCACTTCATTTTAAAATATAAGCATTTATTGCTATAAATCAAAATATAAGTATATTCATACCCATCACTTATATTTTTGAATCCGAGAAAGTGCCATATTTTCTAATGTAAATATGGTCTTGTATATATATATCTCGAATATTTTGGCCATGCCAATGCAAATATTGGGTATTTGGATGCATTGAATCCTCGGCAACTGTACGTAGGACAAGTCCATCGTTTTGCCGGTAGTTATTAGGCATTTAGGCTACAACTGCAAGGATCAGACGCGTCAATTAATAGTAAGAAGGAAGCCAATCACGCAAACAACGAAATTAAATTTGAAAATATACTGTGATTCGTTTTTTTCTTAGAAATATTCATGATGTAATTTTTTTAGCAGAAATATACCGTCGATCTTGCGCAATCGTTGCGCGAAAGTGACGAGAGCGTGACGATGCACGCGGTGTCGCGCGAGACCGCGTGGTATCGCGAGATAAAACAGCGAGAGCGAACGGTCCCGCACAAGGAATCAGCGAGACCGAACGTCTTGTCCATCAGTGCTGCTTAATTAGTGATTAATTACTCTAATTAACTATTAATTATCCTAATTAGCGATTAATTAATATTAATTAATTGCTAATTAGGATAATCAATCACTACTCTCTCCGTTTCGCAATGTAAGTTATTCTAGCATTTCCTATATCATATTGGTGTTAAAGAATCTAGACATATATATCTATCTAAATTCATTAACATTAATATGAATATGAAAAATACTAGAATAACTTGTATTGTGAAACGGAGAAAGTAACTAACAATTTTCAACCGTTGCTATCGCTCATTGGGTGAGCGAGATTGCTCGGTCTCGCGGTTTGGCCGTGCGAGACCGCGTGGTCTGACGCCGCCACCACACACGTCCTCGATTTCGCCGTTCGGTGTCGTAGTTTCATCGTGCGAGACCGTGCGGTCTCACGCTACCACCACGTGACATCGTGCGGTCTCGCGCTGTCATTGTGCGAGACCGTTTGCGTCGTCACATCCACGTCACTTTCGCGGAACTGTTGTGCGAGATCGACGATATATTTATGCTAATAAATTTACATTCCAAATATTTGTGAGAAAAAAACGAGTCAACAACAGTGTATTTTCAAATTTATTTCCAAACAACGCGGAACGCTCTATATATCTTCATATTCGTGATGCCTTTAATTTGGCTTAAATTTGAAGGAATGTAAACAAGACAACAACTATATATATAGCTTTGGATTCTTTAATTTGCATGTCATTAATTATAGCTACAGCTAGTAGCTACTAGCTTAGTTTGTGACACGTTTTAATACATTTTTTATATGATTAATTGTCGGTCATGATTGATAAATTACATACGTAACTCTTGGCGAGATTAGGAATTGAAGCTGGCCACAGCTTATATGATTAAATGTCGGTCATGCTTTTATTTCTGCTTACCGTTTCGGCGTAACTGGAATATATCCGGGAAGAAATTGAATGGTCTTCTTCTTGGCTGTTTCTCAAACGCATGCAAGAATAAGCCTCAATATAATTACTATCTTTTACTTCATGCCACTGTTGTTAGTCTATTACTGCCATTATTGTCTAACAATTAATAATTGATGAATAATTTTTACGGTTGTCCCTACTACTAATTGAAATGATAGTGATCTAGAGCTTCCTGAAAACATTGCTTTGTTATTGCAGGTTAGCCGATTTGTGTGAACCGATTTGGTTTCTCAGCGATTTGATTAAAAATGCTGAATTGCACATAAATCAGTCCATTTTCTCCGTGTAGATTAAGATCAACAGAACGTTTTTCACCATTCTAAATAGGGCCTTGATTAACTCTTTTGTATTTTTCTACTGTTTCTCGTCTCATAATAGTGATTGCCGGTGCATGCTCCTGCTTGTCTATATTAATTATTGATGGTTGTGTTAGTGTGCTGTTCAGGACATCTAGTTGCACACTTGCACTGCATATTTAATTGCTAGGACGATGAACAAGTACAACTACAAGGCTGCTTCTTTTTTTTTTCAGCCTAGGAAAATGTACGTGTACAACCACTTACTGTCGTGTCACTAGTTATCAATGACACTTATAATACTCTCTCCGTTTCTAAATATTTAACGCCGTTAACTTTTTTAAATATGTTTGACCGTTCGTCTTATTCAAAAAATTTAAGTAATTTTTAATTCTTTTCCTATCATTTAATTCATTGTTAAATATACTTATACGTATACATATAGTTTTACATATTTCACAAAAGTTTTTGAATAAGACGAACGGTCAAACATGTAATAAAAAATCAACGATGTCAAATATTTAGAAACAGAGTGAGTATTATAATATTAGAACATATGATCAACTACCTCTTTTCATTTATGCTTACAATTAAGCTAAAATTTCAATTCTAAAATTTAATTTTGAAGGTGACTTTATGATATTTTTCATCGTAGTTTATTTTACAGTATTTTATTTTAAATCGTTAAAAATATGTATATAAAAATTTTATTCATAAATTATTTATTGGTTCTACTAATAAACCATAATTAAGGATAAGTATAAGCAAAATGATGGAGCTGGTTAGTAGTGAGTACTGAGTAGCTCATTTATTTTCTCAGTTTGCTTGTAGGAATGAGGCTAGTGCAGTGTGGAGATTTTTTTTCCATGATTTTGTAAAATTGGCTGTGAGCTAAGACTGTGCTGCTATTTCCTAATTAATAAAGCACTCCCCTTAAAAAATATATGAAAGACTTATATGTCAGTGGTAATTACCGGCTTACCGCAGACAATACCTAGCTGCATGATAATTCTCTTTGATTTGATGTAAGGGATAAGTGGACCAATCTAAAAACCTATATACCGGGTTATCCATCTATTTATATTATAAAATAAGTGGGTTCGTGAGCCGGTTCGTTTGCATGATGGGCTAATCTTCAATATCCTGCACATATATTTCTCGAGCCAAATTGATGGATGTCAGATCTGTGATGGCATACACCGCATTGAATGGTGTACGTGGATGGGGAGAGCTCATCGGCTGCTAGCAAAGCATGCAGCTGACTCGGTCCTCTTTTTTCTTCTTCAGACTGGTTGGTAGGATTGTGATCAGGAGGAAGATTAGCTTAGCTAGCTTTTAATTTCTTTCTCTCTTGCTGCATTTAGGGCTTCGATTGACCACTTGCCGCCCAATCTGATTGAACAAGTCAGCCATCTCTGGCGCAAGGAACGCATGCGCCTACACATTTTCTTTTATTATAATCCAAATTTAAATTTTTAAAATTAATTTAATTTTATAGTTTATTAGGTTCTTTTTATCTTAATCTATTTTCTAGCTTTGGCTCTCAATAGCTAGTAATGCAAATATAAAGGTTTTATTCATAAATTATTTTTGGTTGCTTCGTTTTTTTCTTATCAGTCGTAGTCCAACACCCTTGAGTGTTTAGTATTCCCTTCGCTCCAAAATATGAGGGGTTCTAATGCGCGCACGCTGACAGATTAAGTTGTGTGCCCCTTTCTCTCACCTTATCCATTCTATTCCCTTCTCTCTCTCACCTTATCCATTTCTTCCCCTCCCTTCCTCTCCCCTCCCCTCCTCTCATTCTTTCTCTACGCCAACAGTGAGCGACGAGTCTCCAGCGATTGTGACGGACCTCCAGTGAGCCCTCTCCTTTTCCCTCCCGCGAACTGCTCTAACGGAGAAGAGGACACGCAGTCGAGCAATGACAGCGGCGACGGCAAGCGGAGCAGGTTAGGGCGACAGACAAAGCCCTTTGGTGAGCTCCCTCCTCCCTCCGGCTCATCCTCCTTCTCCCATCCGCCTCGCCAACGCTCAAGTTCACTGCCAACGTAGTAGCAAGGAAGGCGGCAGCAAGGTTTGGATTCATCACGACGGCAGCTATCGCGATGTGGCTGACCGTTGCGGCGGGGTGAAGGGTGAGCTCCAGGTTGCAGCGTTGCATGGCGTATGCAACGTGGCGGTGGCCCTTGCGGTGCGGTTGCGGCATCCTCATCGCTGCAGCTATCCGTTGTTGCACGGCAGGAATGATTGTGGTGGTGGCGCGGTGCCATGACATCATCATGCACTTACCTCTAGCGAAAGTCCCGAAGTATGCTTGTCCTCAGATCCATGTCATAGGTGTTGATGACAGGTGCGGCTGCGGCCACTTCTAGTTGGAGGGCCAGCTGGATTTGGCCGAGAGTCGAAGGCAGCCGCGGACCACCAAGCCAGAGGCTGCTTATCGGTGCTGGTTGTAGTGGCGACGGAGGGGACGCATGGCTTAGGTGGCGATGTAGGTTGACGGCAGTGTTCAACATCGATGATGCCTGTGGACTCCACACACCTTCCTGAAGGCGATGTCGCAATGCTCTAGCTCATCTTCATGCTTTCGAGTAGATACTTCAGGTTTGCCCATAATAGCGATGACGACACCATAGATGCCACGACCTTCTTAGAGGCGTCGTGTTAGAGGTCCCTGTTGGTAGGGGTGAAAACGGTACGGAAACTTTCCGGATTCCAGGCCTGTTTTCGGAAACGGAATCAGCCGGTCAGAATTTTTTCGGAATTTCTCGGAAACGGAATCGAAAACGGAAATATTTTCTTGGAAACGGAATTGAATATGATAATAGCAGTTTCCGTCGAAACTCGGAATCGGTCGGAAAAATTCTGGAAAATTTGTCGGAATTTCCGAAGTTAAAAAGACCCATAGAATCAATAGTCTATAACTCATCCCTAAGTTTCCAGCCCAACCCAAATAGTGGCTAACCCTAGAGAGGAGAGAGACAGGCACACGACTTCGCGAGACCGTGAGCCGGCGGCGGAGCATCGCGCTCCGCGCACCGCCAGCGCCCACCGCCCGGTGCCCGCGCCACCGCTTCTCTGCCGTCCTCGGCTCCTCGCGACCTCGCCCCCACCGTTTTCGCCGTCTCATACCGCCACTATCTTGCGGCGCTGTCCCGCCGTTTCGCGGCCGTCTCGCAGCCACGGCGCCATCCCGCTGTTTCGCCGCCGCTACAACCACTGACGACGACGCCACAGCCACACCGACGAGCCGACGACGCCTCGCCTCAGCAGTCCCAGCAGCCTAGCGACGAGCCGACGAGCCTAAATCGATTTGATTTCTTTTGTGCTGCAGATTTACGATGGATCGAATCATCAAATGCAAGTAGCTGTTTTGTGATTGAACTAAGTACTGTACTGATGGACTGATGTGTGTTGCTGTTCTGTGATGACTGATGAATGATGATTGATGAACTATGTACTGATGATGGAGTGATAGCTCATAGCAGATTAGCAGTATAGCACTGAATAATAGTGTATATTGTATACCTTGTACCATGGTTTTTTGCTGTAATTTTTTTAGAATATTTGTTATGCAAATTATATGAAGTTATAGAGGAATATATTTTGTTGTTGAGACGATTTCATATAATTGTGTTTTATGATGAATTGTGGACTGTTGAGAGTTGAGAATTGGACTTGACAAAAGTTTGAAGCTTAGTTTAAGGGGTTTTTGTATTCTAATAATTTTTGTTACCGTATCCGCGCCGGTTCGTTTTCGCTCCGTTTTCGGTTTCGATAATATTCGTTTCCGTTTTCGTTTCCGGGGTTTCCGATTCCGATTCCGATTCCGGAAAAAATATGAAAACGAAAACGATAAAAGTTGTTTCCGTCTGTTTCCGTACCATTTTCACCCCTGCCCGTTGGTGCAGTGTACATCCCTGTTGCCGTTTTCGATGGTTAGGCTGGTGGTAAGATTTGAGCGTAGGATCAGGGGCGGAGCTACAATAATAGGGCCGGTGTCAGGTGACACCAACGACTTTCGGCAAAACCTATAACAAAACTGCTTATCCATGTATTATTATACTATGATTTAAGTATAATTAGTATACTATGACACCGATAGACACGTTATGACACCAATGAATCGATTTTCTAGATTCGCCACTGCGTAGGATTGTTTTACATCTTAGTTGCTCTCCGACATTATCTTTCGCTGTGTTGACATCGATGATATGCGCGTTTCAATCGGTAATGATCAGTAATTGTTTTTGGATATTCTGCTTCATAGCTTAGGAAGACAAAGACTATACGTACAACTTATAAGCCATTGGCTTATCCTGGTCTTTAGGTTGTAGTCTAAATAGTTTTCTTTGTTTTTTAATCAAGCTATGATTTTGTCATTTATAGTCTTTTGAGCTATAATCTTTGTAATAATTGGTTTTAGCTTCTTTAAAGCAAAGGCCGGAATGAATTCCATTATCTAATAATAATATTATAAGTACTATGTTAAATTTGTCAATTATATTTCCTAGTCCATTTGTATTTGGCTCATATATAGCATTAAAGGTATTGACCGATATTGTTGTACCACATTGAAGTTTAATAAATTACTATATGTACGTCATTATACAATATTTTATAATATAAATGCACGCACGCGGCGATACTATCATCAACTTAACACCGCATCCGTCCGTCCGTCACCATTCACACCGTTCACGTACCGTTGCCTTAAAATCTCTTTCTGGACTTTGATTAATTAAGGAAGAATCCAAAGTTACGATTTTGACTCGAAAGAATCTAATTTTAATGAAGTGATTTTACGTTTGAAAGGTAACACAATTTTAAGTATTATTAATTGACATTACCTCATAGAAGTATAAAAGTATAGATTTAAAATGATATATCACAAAACTACTACATATGTAATAATAAAGTTATCATAAAACTACAAGTCTAACGTCAAGTTAATTAATCATAAAATTTGAATATTTATAACTCAAACATAATATTAAAACTTTAAACTCTAAAATCTATAATTTTATCATAATTTTATTATATCATCTGTAGTTTTAGATATTTAGCTTTAAACATATAGTTTTGTAATAAATTTATTATATACCTATAATTTTGTGATAATTTGGTCAAAGTATCCATATTTTTTGTAAAATTTACTCATAAATCTTAAATCTGATGTAGCTTTGTGAAATTTACTCATTAAATCGGCGATAAGTATTTATGAACATAGAGAGTACTTACTGTTACTTTAAATCTAAATAACTGAAACGATTCTAAACTGATGCGAATATATTCGCCAGTTCCTTACAAGTCATATAAAGGGTTGTGCAAAAAATTAAAATATTTCGATAACATAGATAATATGTGATATATTGCTCCGTACACATGCAAGTTTTAAATATTACTTCTACAACATTAAAAACAAATTTGCATGTAAATATATGTTAACTAAGCTAAAGTTTAATTTATTATTTCTACAACTTATGGATGTCGAATTTTAACTTATATCTTTGTAAAATGCAGTGTAATCGATCATGTATTAATTAATCTATCTTCTCTCTTTTTTTTAAAAAAAATTCATAACTATTTGAATGTCATACAAGAAATAAAGAGACAACACGTGGATAGTTTAAAATCCATTCTCCTAAATAAATAATTCTGGGTCACCATACAAAAACTAAATCTAATATGGATACCACTGTTGAAACAATTATGACGATCCAGCTAGTCAGCTCTAGGCTATATGTGCATACACACACATGCTTGCCTGGGCATTCTCCCTGTTTTTTTTAATTACACAGTACAACACAGACCCTTACAAGACACGCACACTCACCTCTATAAACGCACGCACGCAAACCTTACCCTATTGAGAACCTTCGAAGAACGGGCTAGCAAATCCTGGAGATTGATGAAATCACCCCAGACGCTTCGCTGTCAACGGGTACGTACGTCGCTTATCACTAAAAGCACAAAGCCGTTAAATTATGGAAAATTCACTCCCAAAAGTACTACTAACGATCTTATAACCACCGGGCTACAGTCACTTTCACATTTTTCTCCCTCTCTCTGTCTCTGTGTGTATATATATATAAAGCTAAGCTCAAGCTTCCTTCCATCTGGTATAGCTATAGCAAGTGTTGGACCACGGATCGATCGATCGATGGGGCGGCCGCCGTGTTGCGAGAAGGAGGGGGTGAAGAAGGGGCCATGGACGCCGGAGGAGGACATGGTGCTGGCGTCGTACGTGCAGGAGCACGGCCCGGGCAACTGGCGCGCCGTGCCGCCCAGGACGGGCCTCCTCCGCTGCAGCAAGAGCTGCCGCCTCCGCTGGACCAACTACCTCCGCCCGGGCATCCGCCGCGGCGGCTTCTCCCACCACGAGGAGCGCCTCATCCTCCACCTCCAGGCCCTCCTCGGCAACCGCTGGGCCGCCATCGCCTCCTACCTCCCCCACCGCACCGACAACGACGTCAAGAACTTCTGGAACACCCACCTCAAGAAGAAGCTCGCCCTCACCTCCTCCTCCTCCTCGCCGCCGACGCCGACGACGCCGCTCGTCGCCAGGGGGCAGTGGGAGCGCAAGCTGCAGACCGACATCGACCTCGCCAGGCGCGCCCTCCGCGACGCCCTCTCCGTCGACGACGCCGCCTCCCCGGCGATGATCAGCAGCGGGCCGCCCGCGCCGGCGGCGGCGGCGGCGTACGCCCTGAGCGAGCGCAACATCTCCGTGATGCTGAGCGGCTGGGCGGCGCCGCCTCCGGCCAGGAAAGGATTGTCAGCCTGCAACCCGGCGGCGGCGACGACGACGCCCGGTGGCGCCGCCGCGGAGAGCGCGTCCACGGCCGGGACGTCGTTGGAGCTCACCGCCGACTGCTGCTCCGGCGGCGGCGACTCCAGCGCGTCCAACTGCCTGCCGTCGTCCATGCTCCTCGCGTGCGACGACGGCGACGCGACGGCGACGGCGGCCGGGGTGGCGCCGCTGTCGGCGATCGAGTCGTGGCTGCTGCTCGACGACAGCGGAGAGCCGCAGCTGGCACTGGACGAGCAGCTGCTGGACGTAGCTCTCCGTAATTACGCTTTCTAATTAATTAATTAATTAATTACTACCAATCAATGCAAGTACTGGTACTAGAGCCACACGACTTGATTAAGAATTAATTCGAGTTAATTGCTTAGCTTTTAGCCTAGCTAGCGAGCCAGTGGTTACTACTACTAGTTGTTGCTGGATTTTACTGTTTACTCTTGCTACTAGTGCTCTGGATCCGTACAACAGTACACACATGAATATACACTGATCTGTTACATGGATTAGCAAGAGTCAGTGGAGCAGGTAGAAAAATAATACTTATCAAAATGTAAAATTATTTTTTATATTTATTAGTATCATGCATACGTGTCTATATTAATACTACTCCCTATGGTGCATACCATCTTGTTTTTTTTAAATAACTATAAAAAATGCCAGTGCGTTGCAACGGGTGAAGTCTATTTTAATCTTATTACTGTTATATGGTTTAGTTAAGATGAAGTTCACTGTGGGAGTTCGCTTGGATATATATTTTTTTGGAAAATAATGAGCTGCAGTTAGGAGTCCGATCGTTTTAAGTTAGCATGCGAGTTTTTTTTTATACAGATTTCTTATATGATTCCTTCTGTATTACCAAAAGTGAATGATCTTAAAACCGACTCAAATACGGATATGTATTTCTAAAATCAAACGAACTTAAAAACCGACTCATACACGGATGACGTACCAAAATATCGGCAAAAACATCTTTAATTTTTATAATAGCAGAGATTGAATTGATTCTAGTCTTGCTCTAAACTATATATATATATATATATATATATATATATATATATATATATATATAGCCAATTATTATTACACAGATTACTGGTCAAATAACTATGAATTACAAAATCACAACTTAAATTAAAACGAGAAAACTGCTTGAACTATCAACCTAAAGACAGAGGTAAAACTGCTATTGAGAATCTGTGTATATAACCGTTGTTTCCCAATAGCTTGCAAGTTATATTTAATTATGATCTTCTCAAACAAAGAAACATAATCTCTAAAAACATGAGATGATCATTACAGATTGAATCTCACTCACATCATTGACCATAAGAACCACAAAGAAAGATAACGTTGCAGATTAACTGGGACGTAATTCAGTCATTCGCCTAGATCTTGCCATCGCTCTAACCATTGAAGCCGGTCTGGTTGGAACATCGCCACAGAGAACACCACACCAACTGGGGGCCTCCAATGTGACGCAGGAGCTCCCATGCCATTAGATTATTTTGGTGTCACAGGAGCTCCCATGGATTGAGATCAGCTACAGTCGTAACTGCAGTTGATCTTGTCCATCCATTTTTTTGCACGAAGAATTCAGATCTATTGCGCTATAATAGCTCATCTATAGCAAATCCTTACCCTTAAATTCAAATCGAATAGTTGTAGCCTGTGATTGCTTATGTTGCAGTCACACTACACTTCAGGGAACCAGCCTCCTTTGAAATGGAGAAACCGTGAAGAATTTTTAGGGAAATCGAACTAATCCCTATAAAGAACTTATAAAATTTATGTGTTCTAAGATTGAAAAGGTGGCTTGTTACTTGGCAGGTATAATAACAGAAAAAAATCGTGTTGCGACTTGCGACTCGTGCAATTGTGCGTATAGAAGCGCACACTCTCTCCGTGAGAAATGCTTTTCCTAGAACTACACTGTGTAAAATTTCTCTAGTAAATTTTGTAGACAAGTCAACTGTAATATTCTTGTACTGTTTTTATTCATACATAATTATTTTATCATACATCTCGCTAATATGTTATTAAAATATATACATATATAAATAGCTTGTTGATATAAAATGGAAATATTTGTCGGGGATGCTAGCTATATATATTCGGCAGGTCTAGGACGATCTAGGGTCTAGCTGGATGTTTTTTCCCCGTACGGTTTATGAGCTAAAAACATGTGACTGGTGGAATTCAAAATAATTTTAGGGTAAAATTTTACATTTTCTAGATCTACTTTTAACATAGAAAATAATAAGACACAGTGACAAAAGAAAATCCCTAAGCTAATCCTAAAATTATGTTCTACCATTCAAAACTGATTTCAATTTATAAGCCACAACTCAAACAAGCTAACATTTAATTATTCGATAGGATGTGAAACAAAAGCACGTGTGCTGTCATAGTATATACATGATTGGTAGTATAGATTTTTTTTTTCTAGAAGCAAGTTAAGGAGATTGATTGGGCCGACACCTTCCAGCCACTGGTGCCAAAACCCCACGGCACCATATATGCCAACATCGAGCAGGGCTTGGCCGCAACGCGCAGGTACCCATCTATTAGTTAGCTAGGTGATTCCCCGCGCTTTGCTGTGAGATTACTAAGTAATTCTGACTATATTTTTTCAACATGTTGATAAATTTATGTTAAATACTATAAAAATGATAGATAGATTTGTTAAAATATTGTGTAAATGATGTGAGGGTGGTGATTTGATATGCTTGTATGTTGATTTGTAGAATTAAATATATTGTAGATGATGGTGTATGCTTGCATGCAATTATTGCTAGTGGGTGATGACACTGGTGGAGAAAGGGGCTTTACTCCCGGTTCGTAACCCCCCTATAGTCCCGGTTTTCAAACCGGGACAACCAATCCGGGACTAAAGATCACTATCTTTAGTCCCGGGTGAAAAAACCGGGAGTAAAAATACATCTTTAGTCCCGGTTGGTGTTACCAACTGGGACTAAAGATAGAGCCTTTTTAGTCCCGGTTGGTAAGATAGAGCTAGCCTAGCTAGCTAGATCCGGTTGCTCTATTATTATTTTCTTTTCTTCATTGTGTTTTTAATATATTGATTTTACTCTATCCCCATCCAAAAATCCCAAATAAATTATCCCCGATCCTCAAATCCCCAAATCGGCCATATTCAAATAGATCACAAAATCTTAAAACAAAATTACATCACAACTTCTACAAAATTCATCACAAATACATCACATATTTACGGACATCACACACAAATCAAATACACAAATCCGAATCACAAATTCTTAAAAAAAAAGAAAAAAAACACAGGCTGTCGGCCGCTGCGTCGACAGCCGGCGCGCCGCCCGCCGCTGCGCCGACAGCCGGCGCGCCGCCCGCCACGAGGCCCCGCGGTCCGCCGCCGCGCCGCAGCGCCGCCCACCGCCGCGAGGCCGCCGCCCGGGCCTTTGCCCGTCGGCGTGCCGCCGCGAGGCCGCCGGCCGCCGGCCGCCCGATGGGATGATGGAGGGGGAAGGAGAGGAGTTATAGGAGAAGTTAGAGAGGAGGAAGAGGAAGGGATGATGGGGGAGGGAAGGAGAGGAGTTACAGGAGAGGAGGAGGAGGAAGATGAAGAGATGGGATGAAGAGATAAGGTCAGTGGAGGAAGAGGTGAAGAGATAAGGCTGCCCGTCTCCTCCTCCTCGATCTCGCAGATGGCAGATGCCTCGTACTCTCCGCCACGATCTTTTGTTCTGGTTGGTATTACCAACCGGGACTAAAAATAGATCTTTAGTCCCGGTTGGTAACACCAACCAGGACTAAAGATAGTAGGCATCTTTTTTCCCGGTTGGTGTTACCAACCGGGACTAAAAATAGAAAATAGATCTTAAGTCCCGGTTGGTAACACCACCAACCGGGACTAAAGATTAAAAAGCAGCTCTAAACTTTTTAACCGGGACTAAAGATAATCTTTAATCCCGGTTTTTATTGCAACCGAGACTATTGTGGATTTTGGCTAACCGAGCAAAGATGGTTTCTCCACCAGTGTGATGTGGCATGGTTGCATGTTATAACTTTATAGAAAGTATAGACTGCGCTTTGCGGCGGAGGAAATTATGTGAAAAAAATAGTAAATATGCGTTGTAAAATTTTATCTCATAATTAAAATACAATTTTCTTTAATGTGCTTATATATTTTGTAACTTGATCAATTATCCAAAGGTTATAATGATTCGGTTATATATGGTGTGGTTTTTGGACAAGAGATGAAATTTGCACCCTTGATGAATGATCTGAAGGTTAAAAGTAACTGAAGTGATGTGGCTTCATGAGAGTAGAGAAAATTAGCATTAACTATACTTAGTGGGGATGATATTTATAGATATATAGGATATAGGATTAACTGTAGCGCCCGTTCCGTCGTGGCGCCTAGCGGGAAAATTATCTCTTAAAAACCCTAATTGCGAAATTTGTTTCTTTGCTTATTGTCTAGTGTCCGTGCCATCTCAAGATCTCAAATCCCCGATCTATCGTCGAGTTCAATCCCGAATCCAAATCCTTCCAAATCAAATTCCTCCGCAAAAGTCTATTTTGCCTCCCCCGGGGTCGATGGGCCGAATCTCTCTCGGCCCATCTCCCCCTCCCTCCCCCGGCGCTCTCTCTCTCTCTCTCCCTCTCCCCCTCCCCCTCCGCTCCGCCCGCGCGCCGCGCGCGCGTGCGCGTGAGCCGCTCGCGCGGAGCGCCCTCCCTTCCCCTCGCTCTGCCCGCGCGTGCGCGAGCGCCGCGCCGAGCGCCCCTTCCCCCCCTCGCTCTCCTTCTCCCCATCCCTGGCGAGCTCCCCGTCCGCGAAGCCGGCCCCCGCGCGCCGTTGTTCGCGCGCGCGCCCGCGTGGTTGCCGCCTGCAGCCGCGCAGCCGCTCGGCCCCGCAGCCAGCGCGCGTGCCCGAGCCGCGCCACTCAATCCGCCGCGCCTCCCGTTGCAAGCCGCGCGCGCGTGCCGTGGTGGCCGACCGCCTGGTCGCCGCTGTCGTTAGCGCCTGCCCACGCCTGTCGCCCGTGTCACCGCTTCGCTCCAAACCGCCCCGCCGTCATCGCCGTCGTCATCGCCTCGGCCCCGCCACTCCGAGCGCAAGCCGCCAAGGGACGGAGGCAGAGCCCCTCCTCCCTCTGCCGCGTCGCCCCCGCTCCCCTCCTCCTTTTCCCAAAGAAGCAAGGGGCGAGCCCCCATTTCTCTCCCTCCTTTTCCCCTTTTCCTCCCGCCGGCGTCATCCTCCCTCCGCCCTGTCGCCGATTTGGACGCGAGCGCCGAGCGCCAGCTCGCGCCTTGACCGCCCAAAGTCGGTTTCCAAACCGACATTGCCGCCCTTAAAGCCCCGGGCGCCCTCCCTCTCTTCTCCTTTCATCGCCTCCACTCCATTGTTGCCGCCGCCTTCCGAGCTCTGTCTCGCCTCCGCCGTTCATCGCCAAGCGCCGGGAGAGCCGGTGCGTTCGTGGACGCGGAAGGGGACTCCGGGCGCTCGTCTCCTCCCTCTTCCCCGGCCCGAGGCCGGAGAGATTACTCCCGCGCCGTCGGCCTCTCGTCTCTTCCCCGGCCCGAGGCCGGAGAGATTACTTCCGCGCCGTCAGCCTCTCGTCACAGCGCCCCTCCTCATCTCGGTAGTGCCTCCCTCCGTTCTTCCTCCCCGCTCCATCTCCCCCCCTTAGTTTTCGGTAGTAGCTCGAGTAGCCTCCCCGTAGCTAGCCGGCGCCGCCCCGACCGTTGCTGCCGCTCGCAGTGTGCTCGCCGCCGTCGCCGCCCGTGCTCCGTAGCACCCGCTCGTCGCCGGCCTCGCTCGGCGTAGCTCCGCTCAATCCGACGCTAGCAACGGATTCCCGTAGCCGCGTAGATGCTCTCACCGCCGGGAATCGGCCCCTCGAGACCTCGTCGCCGTTTCCCCCTTCTCCCGCCGCCGGTTGCCGCCGCCGCAATTCGCCGCCGTCGGGCATCCTCCGGTGAATCCGAGCCGTTGGCTCGTCTCCCCTCGTCCTGTGCAACCACCCGGTGTGCTCGCTTTCACCTGTATCGCCGTGGATCGCTCCGCCGCTCGCCGCTGTCGTCCGCCGTCCGTTCCGGCCGGCATCGTCGTCTACCTTCCGCCAGACCGCGTGGCAGCCACGTAGGCGCCACGGAGGCGCCACGTCGGCGCCAGCTCGGCCGAGATCGGGTCGGGCCGACCCCTGTCAGCCCCTCCCGTGCGCGCGTTCCACCGCGAGCCGTGAGGCTGCACGTGGGCCCGCCGCATCCGTTCCACCGCGAACCGCGCGCGTGCACCGCGTCCCTCCCCCGCCCGCGCGCGTGCGCCGCGTGCTCGCTCCGCACGGTGAACCGTGTCACCGACAAGCGGGTCCCACCCGGGACCACGCGTGGTGAGCCCGGTCCACCGACTCTCTCTCTCTCCTCCCCTCCCGCGCGCGCGCCTTGGGCCGCCTTGGGCCGGCCGGCCCATTTAGCTCGGCCGGACCGCCCCATTTCTCTCGGGCCGCGCCCTAGCCGCCGAGGAAAAGTCTATATTCCCTCCCTCTTTTCTTTTCTTTTCTTTTCTTTTCCAAAAAGGATTTAATTAAATCCTTTTCCTTTAGACCAAAAATCCAATAATCTTAGAAATTTAATATCTTCCCAACCGTAAATCCGTTTGACTCCGTTCAACTTCCAAAATTCCTCAAATCTCGAGATCTATCTAATGGCACGCTTAGAGGTCATTAATAAGGCTTTATTTTTGCCGTTTGTTGAGTTGTCCCGTTTCGCGTGTAGTTTCAGAGCCCGAAGACCCGCAGTGCGAGGATTTCGAGGATCAAGCTCCAGATCTCGAGCAAGGCAAGCCACCTTTGAACATCTTGAGCCTATACTTGAAATTTAATTATGTTGCTTGAAAAATATTATGCATTGATAGGATCGCACTTAATCTGTTGTCCCGTCTACAAGGCAGATTGGCGGACCTACCTAATTTGTTGCATTTGATCCTTCCTTTGATAATTGTTATATCGTGTCCCCTTGTAACCATCTAGTTGCGTCTCGATATTCGTGCACCCTGTGCGAGTATCGACGGACGCCTTCAAACTTAAAATCTGAAAAACTTCTTGGGTAAAACTTGGGTTATACAAAAGACTTGGAAAACCCGACACCTGGGTCGGTGCTTGCGAACTAAATGGATTTCCAAAACCGCGGACCGGGAAACGTACTGGGTGTACGGTTTTCCCGCTCTTGCACCTAAGGACCGTTTCCTTGGAATTTCATCTGAACATAAGACAAGTACGACCACATGGGTGGAATGGGACACCCCTGGCTGAGTAACTAGCTTATCAGGGGAGCCTTGATGCCGAGAGACATGTGGATTCGCCGGGGTGGTGTCGGGGAGGACCCCTGGGCTTCCTGGCACAGTATGGTCTGGGACCTAACCTGTTGTTGGTCTGGGACCCCTCTCGTTGGCATATGGTAAACCTGTGTCGGCTTTGGAAATGCCTTGTCATGAAAGCTTGGAGGTCTCCCGACGTGGCTGATCCCCACGAGCTGGGTGATCCGGGTTAGTAATGTCGTGTGGGTAAAGTGTACCCCCTCTGCAGAGGTTAACAAACTGTTCGAACAGCCGTGCCCACGGTCATGGGTGGATGTGAGGTGATTCCTAGCGTAGTTTTGTTTGACTACTGCTTGTGAAATTGCTGTTGTGGAAAGGGGTTCGATGATTGAAAAATCTGCAGCTGATGGGATCAGCTAGGCCCAGGTGGCCGTTTGAAAGTTGTTGGCCCGGGTGGCCGTTTGAAAAGCTGTTGGCCGGGTGCCAACCTTGAATCATTTCAAAAGACTGATACATTGCACAAACTCCGACCGGACGAGACACACTGTCTCATCCGTGTCGTTTGAGAAGCACTCACTTAGTTGTTTTTAGAGAAGAGTTTAAATAAAATCAATTGCAAAAACAACAGTCTTTCCTTGAAGCCTGCATTAAACACTTATTTCCCATGGCTTGCTGAGTACTCCCGTACTCACCCTTGCTCTATATAAATAATTTCCCCCCCAGTTGCTGAAGAAGATGAAGCGGATCCCGCCGATGAGGAGTTCTTCCAGGAGCAAGCCGGCTACGATGAGTTTTAGGGTTTCGGCCTAGTTCCCAAGTCGCGCCTGTGTTGTTTGGTCCAAGTCCTGGCTTCCGTTTCCCTTTTGTAATGCAGTTGTGAGCTCGGGATCTGTCCGCAGCCCAACATGACTGTACCTCTACTCTATAATAAAGAGACCTCTGTTGCTGTGATAATCTGTCTTCCTGTGATACCAGCACTGTTTCCTGGGACTGGTATCGATTAACAGGGTAATTTGGAGCGTCACGGGCTAGTTCCGGTCGGTACTAGTCCGGGGCGTGACATTAACTTAAGCTCATCTGATCTTTTATATAAGTATTTTTATTATAAACATAAAAACACAAGTGCTCATGACACGAGCAATTATCCCTATGAACACGCACACCTATAAGCACCTTTGAAAAGCTGGACCGGTATATCGAAGTCACCACATTTGCCTTAGTTAGCCAGGCGCCGGGTACTCGTCTACCACTTAAAGAATAATTAACCGAGCATCGGGTAGGTCGTCTACTACCAGGTAGTTTGGTTCCACCACAACGAACCTAACTAGTTGAGCCATGCTCACTTTGCTTTACATAAAGAATTTATTTGGTCCCAAAACAATTTTATCTTTTCTCTATCCATTTGTCTTAAAGAAACTTTATTTTTAAATAATCAATGCATTAAGATTTGATAAATTTAGGACAAATACGTTGAGAACTGATAAATTTAGAGACAAAATTCATTAGATCTGTTAAAGTTAGAAACAATATTAGGATTTAATACAAGTAAAGTGTAGGGAGAAAACTACGCATCGGATGATCGATACCTAAAAAAATCAGGTGGCCAAATGTTTCAGTTGAGCAAAAAGTGAAACATCAAGTTATACATGGTGAAAAAAAAAACAGAAACATTTAAATATTTTATGAAATAAGGTACACATGTTGAAACATATCTCTATCACATATGAAACAACTAATGTTAACGGCTTGAAACATATATTTTTCTTTTATCAGAATATAATCATATGATATCTGGTTGTAAAGATTTAGATTAGTAGTTTATGAAAAAAAAGTTATTTTAAAAATTAATACATGTATGTATATAAGGATGGAGTGAAAAGAGCAGTTGGATGGACCGGTCCATCGGTCAACCGATCGGGAGTTTTCTCCCAAGTGTATTATAGTATCTTTTGAATTTTATATTGGTATATGTTTTATACTTTTATTGGGTAGAAATGAAATTATGTTTGGAGGGAGCTAATGTTCACGTTTTAAATTGAAGGGAGCTAATGTACCATATATTGGGGGTACCTTTTAAATTGCTGGTACTCAATCGATCCTAATGTTCACGTTTCATATGGATCATCATCTATCATTCTTTTAATTCACCTGCCGGCCGGCTATTTAAATTTTACTTTTTGTCATTTACCACGGACGACGAATTAATAATGAATTAAAGAGAGGCGTACTTACATTGGGTATCACTCACTATATAGTAGATCCCAAAGCCACGAGCTCGATCGATCGGTCTCGTCGCAATTAAGCTAGTAACTTAATTACATCATCGACCGATCGTTACCTAACCGATCGATCGAGCAGACGTACGAATTTTTCCGTTCCACTCTCCAGGAAACCATGCCTCCCATGGATCGCCATCGTCTCGCCGACGGCGACGATTCGTCGATCCCGTTTTGCCATTAAAGGGATTATTGATTAATTGTCTGCTGATCAACCACTAGATAGCTAGATCGACAGAAACCTTGATCATAGAGTATACATAGTGAAAAAAGTTCGAGCAATTCTTAAACATATATAGAAGTTAGGGTCTGCTAGATTTTAAGCAATGCACGATTTTAGTTCAATTTATATTTAATTGTGTTATTATATAAGATTTTATTTTATTTTATTATCTATTTTATGTACTTTTGCATATTTGCGTATGTTAGGATAATTTATTATATTCAACCCTTTTATCTAAAGATGTGACTTTGTTTATAAATAAATAAAATGGGATAAAATAAATGACTGAACTTAAAATTTTCTTTTTTTAGATAATGGAAATAATAAAAAAAATCTAAACACTCTTAATTAGTTGTACTTTCTTTAAGCAAACGGTGAAAATGAGCTGGAGATAAGTCTGGCACCACTAACTCTCCATTGTTTTATAAGAAAACAAAAGTGTGGGTTAAACGATCTACGTGTCAACCGAAAGGTACGACTAAGTAATACGATGTATAAAAAGTAATGAAAAATAAATTAATGATAATGCTAAGTTTAAAAAATGTGTTGCAACTCGCGGTCCACGGGCAATATATGCTATTACTCCCTCGGTACCAGAATATAGCAACTAATGGGATGAGACACATCCTAGGACAATCTAAAAAAATATATTACCTCTCATTGAGAGGGCCTGAACCTGTCTAAATCCTTTGTCTCCACATCCATCCACTTTTAGGTCTCGTGCGCTACCCCCTTTTATTATTGCCGAATTCATGTTTCGACAGTTGGCGCGCCAGGTAGGGGTTGCGTCGAGTTTCCTATCAACGAGCGCGATGGAATTAACTTCATGAGTCGCCGACTTCGTTTTCGCTTCGGGAGTTTTCACTTCCTTTCCGTCGACCACTTCTTCAAGCTCCTCTTCTCTGACTTGATCCAAATCAGTCAGGGGGAAACTCAATCGAGGGATTACAACAATCTACCGCGGCAAGTTTCAGATTCAATCTCCTATGGCTGCCGTCAGCACCGCCTTCATCTTCGGACCGGTTCTTTTCTTCTGGAGTTCGGCTTGCATCGCCGCCGCCGGAAATTCCGACGGGACGTCAGTCGTCAACTTGATCGTTTGACATGCCGAGTCCATCATCTGATGATGTCAAATCTCCTGGCGATATTCAATTACTAATCTAAATTGGAGTCGACGTGGAATCTGAGCCAATCAATAGGAGCAATTTTCACGCAGGGAAGTGCAGCACTCATGCATGTATTGCATGTTTGTCACAAGCTGCCGATATGATCTCCTGTCCACCCATTAACACATATATACGGAGGACACTGAGAAAAAAGCTAAGTGCCTTTATTTTTCCTCTTTATGTGATATTTTCCATTGAGCAATTTTTTTATATCTACTCATGCTAACTACTCGTCCAGCGCCGGACGCCTAGTTTTATCATTATTTATCATATTGATTTTTAATCTCAGATTAATCTCTTGTTATTTTTTGTTGTTGTTCGCATATAATTACGCGGCACTATTGAGGCGATTAATGCTGGTCATGGAGTCGAGGCGTCTCAGCTTTCCGGTCGATCGGCCGCGAGTCCACTTTGCCGGCTTGTCTTCGCCACCGCCATTGCTGATAACAACAACGACTTCACCGCCGGCCTGCTTCCGTCGCCGCCGAGTGGTGCCTCCGCCTACACGGCTGGCCTATTATGCCGCCGCTGTTAGGCGTCTACGACTTCACCGCCGGCCTGCCTCCGTCGCCGCCGAGTGGTGCCTCCGCCTACACGGCTGGCCTATTATGCCGCCGCTGTTGGGCGTCTACGACTTCACCGCCGGCCTGCCTCCGTCGCCGCCGAGTGGTGCCTCCGCCTACACGGCTGGCCTATTATGCCGCTGCTGTTGGGCGTCAACGACTTCACCGCCGGCCTGCCTCCGTTGCCGCCGAGTGGTGCCTCCGCCTACACGGCTGGCCTATTATGCCGCCGCTGTTAGGCGTCTACGACTTCACCGCCGGCCTGCCTCCGTCGCCGCCGAGTGGTGCCTCCGCCTACACGGCTGGCCTATTATGCCGCTGCTGTTGGGCGTCAACGGCTTCACCGCCGGCCTGCCTCTGTTGCCGCCGAGTGGTGCCTCCGCCTACACGGCTGGCCTATTATGCCGCCGCTGTTGGGCGTCTACGACTTCACCGCCGGCCTGCCTCCGTCGCCGCCGACTGGTGCCTCCGCCTACACGGCTAGCCTATTATGCCGCCGATGTTGGGCGTCTACGACTTCACCGCCGGCCTGCCTCCATCGCCGCCGACTGGTGTCCTCGCCTATACGGTTGGTTGGTCACACCACCGTTCATGGGCGTCCACGTCTTCGCCGACCGGCTGGCCTTCGCCGCCGCCGACTGGTGTTTTTGCCTATACGGTTGGCGGACTTCGCCGCTGTTAATGGGCTTCATCATCTACACCACTGGCTTGGTTCCACTGGCGCCGACTGGTGTTTTTGTCACCATTGATGGACTGCTTCGTTCCCACATCGGCTACTTTTGCTGTCATCGAGGGAATACGACAAAGCTAAGTCATCATTTATTTTATTCTTTATATGATATTTTGCTTTTTCCTTTGCCTCGCTACCTCAACTGGTTCGCCGTTGACTAGTGAGTCGGGGGCTATAGATGTTATATCGTATTTTTTAAACAATTTTCATAATATTTATCTTGATTGCTTGCGACATAATCTGAGTACAAAAGTACCTATCGAGTTATGGAGTTCTATCTTCCTATGCTTTCCGTTTGGTTTGCCAATGGATGGTTGCCTTTGGGCCGATTCCTAGCACCCGGGGACTCGTTGGATGGACCGAGTAACGCAAGGTGCTGAGTATTACTCGGAAGAAATCAAAAGCATAGAGATAATATAATTTATTTTCTGCTCTTAATAATTGCAAAAGTACCTGAGTAGTAAATTCTGATCCGTGAAACTTTGTTCCATTAATGACGAACTCATGTCACTCATATGCATGTTTGGGAAATGCCTAGGCCGACTCCCGATGCTTGGGGGCTATGACTAGTCGGACAGAGTGTTTAAACGTACAGAGTCATCTGCTCGGGGAAATCAAAATTGACAAGAGGAGAAATACATATTTATAAATATTTTAAAATACTTGATTTTTTCTCGAGTATTATATTTATATCAGATACTACTCATCCTATATGTTTGTTCTGCAGGATCCAGATCCAGATATGCATAAAAGGGATTCATGGCTTTAAGCTTATCTCTTACGCTCCAGGAATGGATCAGTCAGAACATCACCACCGGCTCGCCTCGACCACCGCCGACTGGTGTTTCCGCCTGCACGGCTGGCCTATTATGCCGCCGTTGTTGGGCGTCTACGTCTTCATCGACCGGCTTGCCTTCGCCGCCGCCGACTGGTGTTTCTGCCTGCACGGCTGGCCTATTATGCCGCCGTTGTTGGGCGTCTACATCTTCACCGACCGGCCGCCTCGACCGCCGCCGACTGGTGTTTCCGCCTGCACGGCTGGCCTATTATGCCGCCGTTGTTGGGCGTCTACTAGTATGAGTCTTATCCCATTATAGATTGCTATATTCTGGGACGGAGAGAGAGAGAGAGTAGCTTTTAACAAAGATATGACACATGCCTGTACATGTACGGTTCTTGTTGCCTGGCTGCCACAATATAATTCAGATCTGAACTGGGTTGGCAACTGCTGCCTTTGCCTCCATTCTATAAAAATGTATGGCTAGATTTATAGTATTAAAATGTGTTATATCAGTACTAGGTTGATTTTTTATGGGACGGAGGAAGTATATCATACTAAATTACATGGAGTCATGGATATATATTTTTGTACACCTACCACGTTTCAAATGCATAACTTAATTTGGACCATTGAACGACTAGGCTAACACACATTTTGTTGTTGGAGTGTGACGTGGAGTATCGTGGAGCACAGATATATATGAGCAGCTTAATTAGCTAGCTAGATCGTCATCTTTCGCTCTCATTAATTCCCATTACCGTTAGCCTGGATATGCAACAGTTTTGCATTTAAGGCGCCAAAGCTCCATATAGGCATCAAAATTTTGCGAACCTTTAATCACTGTCACTGTATGAATGAATCTTTAATTAGGCTGATATATATATGCGGCATGTGTCTAAATTAATTATGATCGATCAGTAGCCATGAATTAAATGGTTGATGCATTTGCTTGTACCTTCTGTTGGCCCGTTGGAGCGCGAGTATCATGTAGTGCCACAATATGCTGACATAACAAATATTGCATTATTTATTATTATTATTATTATTATTATTATTATTATTATTATTATTATTATTATTATTATTATTATTATTATTATTATTATTATTATTATTATTATTATTTCATAGGTTAGTTTGATTGGATGCGCGTGCGCGTGCGTGCGTGGAGAACGAGTTACAGTGGAGTACTTATATAATCGTGTATACTGTTCTCACAACACGATACATCAGTCTGAATTACGAAAGCTCTCGAGCATAAGTAAGCTTAATAATGTTGTGCACATGTAACTAAGATCATGGACTCGTGGATGTGTGTGGTTGCCCAAATTTATTTTAGTTATTAAAAGAAAAGGAAAAATAACCGTGTTCGTCTATTTATATTTATGAACGAAGGGAGTTTGTTACAATGATTTATTCGTGAACTGTTTCTATTCTTCAATTAATCGAGAGAAAGGGACACAAAGTAACACTCCTTTTTGCCCACGAACCGAAAAAAACACTGCTAATTAGTCATCCATGGATCCATCTTCTCCCTTCCGACAAGGGCAATAGAGACGACGACGGTTGCTCCACTGCTCTCCGGCCGCCGTGTCGTGGTGGTCGCCTCGTCGGCACGGTGGTCAACTTGGCCCATCTATGTAAGTCGGTTGATCGTCGGCACGGCGCCATTAATTAATTACTCCGGCCGAAAGTGACCATATATACGTACTGTACAACTCTCCGGCATGCAGATTTGTTGATCCGCTATAAGTTAATATCACTCGCGTTGTTCTTTTCATCTACTTCATCGAATTTGAAGTAATTATGTAGAAATTATTGGAGAAATGTTGTGATTGATTGACAAGATAAAAATAGATGAATAATTTAAATGGAGAATGCTTGTAAAGAAATAGTATTATTTTGGGTGAACAGCTAAAGTGATCCTCCAAGTTTTATTCTAGGCTCAGTTTAGTCCTTAATGTTTCAATTTGTCCATATTAGTTCTTCAAGTTTTTATTTTAGTTTAAACTTATCCTTAAACCCACTTAGAAGCCACATGACTAAACATAACGAACAACTCTTAATAAATAACGCTTATACTCCTTCATTCACTAGAAAAAATTGCATGCAATGATTTTTTTTATAGATAATGCATAGTACTTATGTAAAACAAAAATAAATTATGTACTTTCAATTGTATAGATAGCCATTAGGCTTAAGTTTCATGTGCACATATTAAAATAATAGAAATTACATCTGCAATATTGTTTATTCATCTTGTTTTTCTCTTTTATAGTGTAGTATACAAATTAAAGGCGAAAGGGACATTTTCTAATAAAAATGTTGACTAAAAATAGCCATATGGCACATCAAGTGGGTAAAAGGATGATTTTAATCCAAAACAAATACTTAGAGGACCTATATGGACAAAACGAAACCTAAAGGATCAAATTGAGCCTTCGGTGAAACCCGAGGGACTGAATTAGCTATTCACCCTATTATTTTAAGACAAAATACTATACTAGACATATAGCTATATTTTAAAATGAAGGTGGTAGAGATCAATATAAACTGTTGATTTGATTCTATGTAAGGGGCAACATTTATTTATACTATCGTCTCAATTAATTAATTGAAGGTATAAATATTAGAGGGTATATATAATCTTCAATAATACAAATATATAGAATTGGGTACTTCAAAATTTGGGACCAAAATAGCCAATCGATACTTCCCAAATTGTAGCGATAAAATAAGATATCAACGGGTACTTTCTAAACAGTCCAAATAAATCGATATACTTCACAAAAATAAATGGGATGAGTAGTAAGAAAAATAATTATCGTTCAAACTATTTCTTCTACTATTAATAGTAGAATATTATATAGAGAACCATAACAAATAAAGCTCATGGAAAGTGTCCACGTCGCAATGACGGTGGGAACATGTGGGCGGAGTGTCCATGCTATTTTAATCCCAGCAGAACGGGAGATGTAACCGACATACGGGCGGCTCCCCTGTGATGAAAACCAACGTGATCATGATGCGTGCATTATGTCAGCTTACACGTAATGTATGTACCCCTCTGTCTAAAAAAATATTAATCCTACCTACGAATTTAGAAACATATATGTTCGAGTTCGTGGCTAGGAATTCATTTTTTAAGGATGGAATAGTACGTTTGAAATTTGGCTGGATACATTTCTATATAAAATTAGAATCACCCGTAGTATTCTACCGCTAGTAGAATACTACTATATAAACCATTAATTTATGGGCATGTTCGGCTGCCCGGGCTGCAGCTGCGCCGCAGCCGGCACGAACAGTGCCGCACTCACTGTGCGCAGCCGCAGCCACGGCTGCAGCTATCGGCCTGCCGAACAGGCCCTATAAGGGCACGTAATATATTCTATTAATATATAGTTAGAGATAATTGCAACATTATTTTTTTCTTTTCGAGCCTCGCTACGGTGCTTTCTACTAGTAGCCGAAAACAATCTGAAGTGTTAATTTTATTTTATCGAAGGATTCCGATCTATTTATACTACCACCCCAGTTAGCGGTAGTAGAAATATGGAGATACATTATTGTCAAAAAAAATAAGTGTGGAGGGATATATATACTTGTTATTTAGCAATGACTAAACTTTTTTTCCTCTTTTTTGGCTTTTTGATGAAAAATGAGTGATGCCGGCGTAATAGATGATATGATTACAGATGGATTTAGTTGAAAAAAATAAAAGATAAAGTAACTTCTAATCATTATATTAATAAATTACTCTCTTTGTTCCTGATATTTGACGTCGTTGACTTTTTTTAAATATGTTTAACCGTTCGTCTTATTAAAAAATTAAGTAATTATTAATTCTTTTTCTATCATTTGATTCATTGTTAAATATATACTTTTATGTATACATATAGTTTTACATATTTTACAAAAGTTGTTGATAATATGAATGGTTAAACATATTTTAAAAAAATCAACAATGTCAAATATTTAGGGACGGATGGAGTACTATTTTAGCTCTCATAATATACTACCAATAAAGTTCTTTTCTTTATAGTGACCAGTCACTGGTCCTTTCGTTCCCGCGTGCGCTCAACTCCAGCGGCAGTGCCCTCTCTCCTCCGTCGAACAGACAAAATCAGGCAAGCTATTACTATACTGAACAAATCAATATATATAGTCAACATCGAGCAGCAAGAACACAAGTAATTAATGTTAGACACTCCCCATGATTATCTTTAAAACACATATATTTGATTAGTTTCTCCACATGCTGTGTTCTGTTCTTAATTAAGTCGTTAACAGTGCTGAATTTCTCCAAAGGATCGTACCCAAGTATTTCAGTTCAGAATAGTCATTTGCGCAGTTCAGAGTGCCCATTAGAATGGTGCTCAAAACACTGTAATGTTGATTGGCGCTTAAATCCTTGAATTGACAAGGTTTCTTGCCCTAGTCTCAAGGTGCACCAGCCCTGGCCAGCGCATGACCTAAGTCACAAAAGTTAATGGATGGATGGATTGAGAAACTGGAATGCAGGACATTATTTTCTAAAAAAATAAAACGACGAGGTATACCTCCTCCTAAAATATGGAACGTTAGTTGGAACGTGTTCCTAAGTTATTTGGAATGCCCCTCTATCTCTTCATGGTCATCGCACAGCGCGACAAGAGCAATGCTTGTCCAGTCTCCACTGCATGATGGTGCTGACGCCCGTACATACACAACATGATATTGGCGAGCAGTGAGGGAGCAACAACAGCGCTTGTCCCATCCAGATGAGTTCAAATTTAGTGAAAGTTAATCAAATTATAGATTTTGCTTGATTTGGATTGTCTTTCCATCATTCGCTCCATCGTGTTGTATTTCTTTATCAGACCGCTCTATTGTTACTCCATCATACCTTGTACTAGGATGACAAGTTCCATCCATTTTCGGGACAAAAATTCCACATAGTTCCCGCTTCTCAATCCGGAACGAGGAACACACTTAAGTTCCACGTTCTATGTGACATAGCGCATGACCTCCTTATGTGGTTTCCAACTTATATTTCAAAAGTACAAATTTACCCCTCCACACATCTGTATTAATGTGGACTATTATACCCTCTTATGTTTTTATTGTTGTTAATTGAGGTGGTGGTATAATAAGATTTGATCCCTTTTGTAGAACTAGCATAGTGGCTCGCGCAGATTGCGCGGCTAGTATCATTATATTTTCTCTCATATAATAGTATATATGTTTTCTCATTATATTATTCAAATATATTAAAATGATAACATAATTTTAAATTTTGCAATAACTTTACAAAACTACTAATGTGTAATATTCATATTATATTTTATATACATGTTAGTTATTAATTACTTTTAATATCAAATTTTAGTTATTTGTAAATTATATATATTCCTATATGGACTCTAGACTCGTCTTTTAATATTTCTTTTTTTTTAATTCTGAATTTTCTGTAAATTGTATTTCTATATAGACTCTATGCTCTTCTTCCAATATTATTTATTTTTATTTTTGAATTTTTATTTTTTCTAATTGTATTCTTATGTGGACTCTAAACTCATCTTTCAACATTCTTTAATTTTTAATTTCGAATTTCAGTTACTTCTAAATTGTATTCCTATATTGACTTTAAACTATTCTTCCAATATTTTTCTTAATTTAGAATTTTAGTTATTTGTAAATTATATGTTTATACGGACTCTAAAATCTACTTTTAATTTTATTATGTTTATTCCAAATTTTAGTTAGTTTTAAATTTCAATATGGACTCTATACTCAACTTCTAATATATATTTTTAATTCCGAATTTATATGTTTTTCTTAATTGTATTTCTATATGGACTCTATACTCTACTTCTAATATTCCTTGTTTTTAATTCCGAATTTCAGTTATTTCCTAATTGTATTTCTATATGGACTCTAGTCTCCTCTTCTAATATTCCTTATTTTTTAATTCCGAATTTCAACTATTTCTAAATTGTATTTCTATATGGACTCTAGTCTCCTTTTCTAATATTCCTTATTTTTTTAATTCCAAATTTCAGCTATTTCTAAATTGTATTTCTACATGGACTCTGCTTTTTTTTTCTCCGATTAATGTGAGAATTTATAAGCCATGAGAGCGAACGTGGAGGCTCATTTTTCTATTCCTTTAATAATATAATAGATATGATCAACGGATTAGATTAATTTGTAATACCAGTATAGTGCATTGTAGTGTGGCTTAAAGAAAATCTAAAATGACCTGTGTATAATGGAACCTATATAACATGTTCACTTCTTTTTTTTTCTTTTTTTTTTGAGGAGAACGACGGCAGGAGATCTGCCGGAATTTTATTAGAGGGAGAAAATAAAGTGCTTACAGTCCAGAGAAAATATGAGAGACTTGCACCGAAACAAATTAAGATTTTCACGGAATTTCATTAGATGCTCTCTGTTTGTTTTTTCCTTTTCTTCTGGCAATGAAGTATCACGGATGATGATGACTTGTTGCTCACAACAATCCTATTATAGTCACGAACAATTCGCCCTGATTCCAAGAAAGTTCGTCAACTCGAAATATGGCTAGAAAAGCAACAAGCAGAACTAGGAGCTTTGGGTATTCAGAAGCTGACAAACACACCGCCCACACACAGGATTCGGCTTCAGAATAGCCCCTGCTTTAGTGTTCAGGCCAAGGACTAGGCAGGATTAGTTTTCTCAATGAACAACCAAGCAAAGCTGATTAACAATAATGTGTTCAGGAAACCTAGCTGTAATGAATGTGCAAGGGGAATAAGAATCCATCCTAAGTTGTTCTTAGCCTCTGATGAGGAATTTGCTATATTACAGTCAAACTGAATGGCCTACATTACAGTATTACACTGAACCAACCCTCTGCTGCTTCTGTCCTAAGCTGGCTACGCAAAGAAACTAAACCCGTCATCATCTTGTCCACCTTCTCATCATCTCCTAAACCGGAGGAGCACATAATCTATTAATCTTGTCCAGAATCCTCATGAGCTTCTTCTTCTTCTTCTCATCATCTCTGGACACAAAAGTTTTGTCTCTACCAAATCCACAAAAACCAACACCTTCAGCTGCCGAAGAAGTTGCATTTTGTTCTGATGATGATGATCATCATCAGCTCCGGTTGTGTATCGGGTCGGAGCCTCGCCGGACTCGCCACTTGCTCGTCTGCGCCGCGGCCGTCGTCGCCGCGAACCGCTCCTTCGCCGCGTCGACGCCGACGACATTGTTGGCCGGAGGCGCCGGCGCCGGCGCCATAGCCGGAGCCGGAGCCAGGACGAGCTCGGCTCTCGTCAGGCCGTGCACCGCCGTGGCGTGGTGCAGCGCCACAACCACGACGACGACGGTGCAGACCAAGAAAAGGTCGAGACGGCTTGTGTGCTGCACCATGTTGGCTTCTGCTGCTGCTGCTCAGATGGAGACAAACAAGTCTCTACCTTGGCTCTCTCTGTAGCTAGAATGGTTTGTACAATGATCAATCATGGTGATGTCTTGTCTCTAGATATAGCAGGGGCAGGCAGTGTCGAGTCCAAAAGCACAAAGGGACAAGTGAAGCCAAGCACAGCATATTAGCATAGCATGCCTAAGGCTGTCAATGGAAGGTTCTGAAAACCTGAAAGTTTGAGGGAGGCAGATTTTGGCAAAGTCATGAATTGGGGGGGGTACTTATCTCCCAACAGACAAAACCTAAAGTTGCAATTGTAGATTTGTAGGGGATAGGAGGAGCAACAGTATGCTAGAAACAAAGACTTGCTTTAGCTCCTTGTTGTTGTTATCTTCCCCTTCTTGGCCACTGTCTGCAGTAAAACCCCCAACACTAAAGCAGCAGGCACAGTGGTGAGTGAAACAAGTGAGGCTTTTTTGCTTTTCTATCTTTTTTTTTGTTGTTGTTTGTTGTTCTTGGTTGAAACACACTTTTCTCTTTGAATCTTCTTCCAAGCTAAGGCCACCAAAGATGGGGGAGCATTCAAAACTTAAAAGGAAGTGCACCAAGTTTCAATAGCCTCTTTCCTCACAATTTTCTATGTGTGCTACTTGCCATGCATCCCAATGCTTTAGTTGCTCTCCTAGCTTTGGTGCAGGAATGGAAAGAATGGTGAATCTTAAAGCATTTTCAGGATCCAACGACGGTTGTAGCTTCTTGGAGCTGTGTATGTGTTGGACTGGTCATGGTCTAAGGAGGCCGTTTTATTGGTACCAAAGCGAAAAAAGAAAGAGAGAAAACAGTAGCTACTGAATCCTTTTAAAGTGGAGGCAGGCCACCTTAGCTTCAAATTTGTAATAAACACAGCACTTAGATGCATAAATTTTAAACCAGAAGAAAATCATTATAAAGAGATGGAAGATTATGTAAAGATTGCTTCTTGCTAAGTGGGTTAGGGAGCCCACAAAATCTTCCTAGCAAGCTGCAAAAGAAAAAAGGAGGGGAAATTAAAGGTAACAGAATGAATTATCAATGGTTTGCCCTTTTGTTTGAAGAGATTCTTAAAGTGCTAACTCAAATACTTGGTAAAGTCACTATTTGAAATATATGTATACTTGCTAAAGTGCCCAGAAATTGATAATGGGAGGCTTTTGTCCGGGACAGCAATCTACAAAATAGGATTCCATTAGAAAAGGAGTAATCATATTGTGCTGGTTCATGACACTAAATTAGGTCTATAGGAATACTCTATCAGAAAGGGCACAGCAAATAAATTAACAAACAAATATTTACTTCTAAGTTAAGCAATGCAGCATACAAGGAATTGATACAATGCTGGAAAAGATCATGATCTTAGCAGAGACAAGATATTGATCTTATCAGAGTAATGATGACACCGTGATTAAAGCAGCAGCACAGTTCAATTCAAAAAAAAAATAGCACTGTTATTTTTCCTGCTTTCGTAGTTACATGGAAAGTTTATGATGTGTCTTTAAGTTTATGATGTTCATAAAGACACTCAAGTACAGAACAAACAAGCTTTTACCAAAGATTGCAGAGAATCTAATACTAGTAGTTTTACCCACCCACTCTTTGAGTATGAACTGTAATGACCTCCCACTTTTTGCTATCGGAGGTAATCAAATATGAAACAGTGAAGTTAAGAAGGTGCATTTGTCATGTACTCCTGCCAGATAAAGTTAGAACCGAAAGAACAGTTAACTGTTCACAAATGACACGCATTGAACTATAGTACAGTAATTAACTAGCCACAGGACGAATCTCTATGTAATCCACGATGCGTGGCCTGGCCACCTTGTAGGCTTGTACCTCCTCCCCTTGTGATTGTGAGGATCGAAGCGGCCACAGGAGCACACGTCCGTCGATGTACGATGCGGTCACGCAGACTGTGGAATCACGGCGCCGGCATGGCTCCTGTTATGGCTCCTGTTGAGCCGAGTTTAGCGCCTGTTCAGTTTGATGCTATTTTCAATCTTACCAAATTTTAGTAAAATTACTAAAAAAAATAACTACATTTAGTTTGCTACCAAATTTTGGTAACTATATAAGAAATCCTGCCAAAACTTTGGCAAATGGCAACTATACCAAAATTTTGAAATGTGTAAGGTTTTTTTAGCATCAAAGTGAACAGGCCCTTAGTTTCAAACTATTTCTTCAAACATCCAATTTTTCCATCACATCAAAACTTTCCTACACACACAAATTTCCAATTTTTCCATCACATCGTTCCAATTTTAACCAAACTTCTAATTTTGGCGTAAACTAAGGCCGAGTTTAGTTCTAAACTTTTTCTTCAAACTTCCAACTTTTCCATCACATCAAAACTTTCCTACACATATAAACTTCCAACTTTTCCGTCACATCGTTTCAAACCAAACTTCTAATTTTGGCGTGAACTAAACACACCCTAAACACACCCTTAGGTGTCGTAAAACACGTGAATGTTATGGAAGGATCTAATATCAAATAAATAGAAGGGGTGAGGTTTCGAACCCAGGTTGTCTAGCCCACCACCTTGTGGAGCTAGCTGGAATACCTAGGTGTTTCTCCACTTTAGGTGTCGTAATTTGTCACCGAGTTCAAAATTAATTCCTAAACCGTCGTATCCAAGGGTGGAGCTAGAACGAAATGGGGAGGGGGTGGCACTGCTTGCTTTACTCTGCTTTAGGTCGAGTTTAAGCTGATATGAGTGTTTGAGTTTGGGTTGAAGAGGGCGCATATACGGTGAAAATAGATGAAATATAACTAAAAAATTTCTTGACCGGGTTTCTGGGCACCCCCTCTTTTCAATGTAGCTCCGCCCCTGGTCGCATCCCTCAACTTCCAAAACTAGAACACCTCAAAGCGTTTTCGGCTAACGTGGCGTCTAAGTGGTGTCGACAAAGTTAGAAAAAACATAGGATGTCCCGTCATTTTCCCTCTTCTTTCCACATCATCGGCCTCGGCAAGAACTCCTGCATCAGCAGCGGACAAGGGTAGTCCTATCAACACATCCTCCTTTCGGCGACCACACGAACATCAGCTTCACGAGCGGCATATCCGGCTGCAGCGCCGCCGACCGGGAGATCACCTGCACCACCTCTGTCATGCTCGGCCAGTCCGACGGGTTAGGATTGCTGCACACCAGCCCAAGCAAACAGTAACCTAGTGGCATCATTTGCATCAAATTCTTCGGTACTAGTATAGAAGAAGAAGAAACGCCATTGTCGACGGCGTTAAGCAACCTCCACCCCAGTCGACGAGCAAATATCAATTCAGAGCAACATATCCGAAGCATAGCTAACCAATTCAGAGCATCATATATTACATCTAACTGTTCATTGATTTGATGGTTAACTGTGCTTCGGATATACTCTCTCCGTCTCATAATATAAGGGATTTTAAGTTTTTCTTGCACTGTTTGACCATTCGTCTTACTAAAAAAAGTGAAATTGTTATTTATTTTTTTGACTTACTTTATTATCCAAAGTATTTTAAGCACAACTTTTCATTTTTTATATTTGCACAAATTTTTTGAATAAGACGAGTGGTCAAACAGTACGAGTAAAAACTCAAAATCCCTTATATTATGGGACGGAGGGAGTATTGCTCTGATATATCAATTCAATCGACGGCAGCTTAAACATCTCCTGGAACATGCAGAGAGCTCGTTCGTCGGTGACGATCTCGAGCACCAGAACTCCAAAGTACTCCGGCACGATGAAGCCCAAGCGGGTTTCATGGTTTTCTGTGACTTTGTTAACGCTACGTATACATCACATCAGTTAAAATCGTCATCTAAACAGATTAGGATCTTATTTGCACTGGTTTTGAGAGTTGAGGGACACGTCATATCTGGTATTGTTGTTCAGGGATGAATTCCAGACTCGACGACAAATTGAGGGACCTAAAGTAAACTTACTACGGAGGAAGAAGAAGCACTTACTGGGCCATGGCCCACAACATCCGGTCCATCTATTTTCATCGCCACTATACCTCCGGCCCACGGACGCGACGCGCTTACACACATGGCCCACATGCCATGGTGCGCAAGCGCAACCCTTTCTTCCTCCTCTGTCGCTCTCTCTCTCTCTCTCTCTCTCTCCTCTTCTCCACTTTCTCCCTCCTCGCTAGTGCGCTCTCCTTGGCGAGCTCGCTCCGACGAACGCCAAGCCCATTGCTCCGCGTGTGGTTGGGAGAGTGAGAAGAGAGGAGATATTTTCGGTGCGGTGGGGAGGGGGGATTGAGAGAGGCCGAATCAACCAACCAACACCTGCCTGATTCATCTTCTCGATCGATCCTGGGGGGTCTGAGCTAATGCGCGCCGCCCCGATCTCCCGATCCGGTCCGCGCGCGCTCGATCCCCGCGCCTGATTTCTCCTCCCCGCCCGTCGCCGAGGAGAGCTCCGTCCAGGTAGCGCGCACGCATACGCAAAATTTTGGCGTATTTAATCCATGATCTGTGTTTGCATCGAATGGATAGGACGTGCTCTTTTGACTTCAGTCGGTGCTGGTAGGATGAAACGATGCAAAGATACTGTGTTGTTGAAGACATAATCCGATTTAAAACATTTCTTGTTAACTTGGAACAAGTTATCTTAATTTTCGGTAGTGATAGTTTCTGCTGTACATTTTTTTCCTTACCAAATCTAATTCAATTGCAGAATGTAGTAATGTATTGATGCCTTTGGCTGGCAACATAGAGAGGTTCATGGACTCGTTTCTAGTTCTGCTAGTTTCGGTACTTACATATTTTCTGCACATATCTGCATGTTTTTTTTTTGGTTGAACATAATTCAGTTGTATAATGGACTGATGGCTTGATTAGTAAGTTTCATTGGAAATATAAGGAGCGGAAATCAAGAATTCATTCCATTCCTTGCTTAATGTATGCCATTGATGATGAACTTCAGAGTTATTTTTTAGAGTAAATTGCACAGAACCCCATGTTTTATGGTCAACGTTGCTTAAGAGTAGGTACAATAGCAGGCTATAAGCCAGCTATAAACATATTTTAAAGAGATAAAGGAAGAGAGAGAACAGCAGCGGGCTACAGATTTGTAGCCAGCTGCAGCACGGACTCCAAAACGTAATGTGTGTATGACAGGTAGGACCAGATATTAATAGTATAGTAAGCAACTATTGTATGAATTGGCTATTACATTGGCTATAGATGATTTGGAGCTAATAGTTGGCTATACTATTAAACTTGCTCTAATCTATACATGTGGTTTTCTGCAACTTTGACCATAGATTGAGGGGTGTTCTAAAATTTACTCTTATTTGTAACTTGTCGGTTTGTCCATACTTGTGCTATACACATTTACTGAATCTAATTGTATTTATCTTACAGTGAGGTATGGCGCGGAGTTCAACTGAGAGCAGGACCAGGACCACTGTATCTGTAGTTGTTTTATTTGGCCTTTGTTCCTTCTTCTATCTCTTGGGTGTGTGGCAGAGAAGTGGTTTCGGAAGAGGAGACAGCATAGCAGCTGTGGTGAACGAACAGACTAAATGCGTGGTTCTTCCAAACCTGAATTTTGAAACCCATCATAGTGCTTCAGACCTTCCTAATGATACTGGGAGTACTGAGGTTAAAACTTTCGAGCCATGTGATGCACAGTACACAGATTACACTCCCTGTGAGGAGCAAAAGCGTGCAATGACCTTCCCTAGGGATAATATGATATATCGGGAGAGGCATTGCCCACCTGAAAAGGATAAGCTCTATTGTCTGGTTCCAGCACCAAAGGGTTATGCTGCTCCTTTTCATTGGCCAAAGAGCCGTGATTATGTTCATTATGCAAATATCCCTCACAAGAGCCTCACGGTTGAGAAGGCTATCCAGAATTGGGTTCACTACGAGGGTAAAGTGTTCAGGTTTCCTGGTGGTGGAACACAGTTTCCTCAGGGTGCAGACAAGTATATAGACCATCTTGCTTCTGTTATCCCAATAGCCAATGGGAAAGTGAGAACAGCACTCGACACTGGTTGTGGGGTACGTAAAGGATTCAACTCTAAAGATGCAAACTTAGATGAGCAATCAAGCATTAGTTTTTGTTGTTCTTATCATGTTACGGAGTTTAATCTTTTAATGCTTTTTCCTGCCACAATTTTGTTCAGGTTGCTAGTCTAGGTGCTTACCTGTTGAAGAAAAATGTTTTGACCATGTCATTTGCACCAAGGGATAATCATGAGGCTCAAGTACAGTTTGCACTGGAGAGAGGTGTTCCCGCATATATAGGTGTTCTCGGATCAATGAAACTGTCATTCCCATCACGTGTCTTTGACATGGCCCACTGCTCAAGGTGTTTAATTCCATGGAGTGGAAATGGTAAAATCACTTTTAGAATCCTTACTGTTTAAAATGTTCTCATTTAAAGTTTACACATCTGAAGCAAGCTGGTTGCTCTGGTTCTGCAGATGGAATGTACATGATGGAAGTTGATAGGGTACTAAGGCCTGGAGGGTATTGGGTACTCTCAGGCCCACCAATTGGCTGGAAGATTCACTATAAGGGATGGCAACGAACAAAGGATGATCTTCAAAGTGAGCAGAGAAGAATAGAACAATTTGCAGAACTTCTTTGTTGGAATAAGATTTCTGAGAAGGATGGTATTGCTATATGGAGAAAGAGAATAAACGACAAATCCTGCCCCATGAAACAAGAAAATCCAAAAGTTGACAAGTGTGAGTTGGCATATGACAATGATGTATGGTGAGTGACATTCTTTCTGACATCCTCCACAAAAAAATATGCCGTTTTAATCTATATGATCTTTTTTTTTTGCCTTCATTTTTCTAGCACTTACATTCTTCTGAATTCAATTTCCTTCACTAAATACAGGTATAAGAAAATGGAGGTCTGTGTAACTCCCCTTCCCGAGGTTAAAACCATGACAGAGGTTGCTGGTGGTCAATTAGAGCCATTTCCCCAGAGACTCAATGCAGTACCTCCCAGGATTACCCATGGTTTTGTACCTGGGTTCTCAGTCCAGTCATATCAAGATGACAATAAACTTTGGCAGAAACATATTAACGCTTACAAAAAGATCAATAACTTGCTTGATACTGGAAGATACCGTAACATAATGGACATGAATGCTGGCCTTGGTAGTTTTGCTGCTGCATTGGAGTCCACGAAGCTGTGGGTCATGAATGTTGTTCCAACCATTGCAGATACTTCTACATTAGGTGTAATCTACGAGCGGGGATTAATAGGAATGTATCATGATTGGTATGTAATGCTTCTCTGTATTGCTCTCCTGGACTCATGTTTTGGTCATTGCACTCTATTTTTCTCACTTATTCAGTTATTCTTCGTGCCATTGTTTCTGCATACTATTTTTTGCTTTTTAGAGGAGACACATTTTACTTTACCAACATGGAAAACCTATTTTTTTTAATGGTTTTCATTTGCTTCAGAAACATGTCAAAAACGGATCAATTTATTTACTTCTGTAGAGACTGAAGGATAGGATTGAACTTTAGCTCTGCCAATATCAGTTCAAGCTCTTCATGGTGAAGTTGCATAATAATAAAATCAGTCTGTTAGTTATTCTGCTATTGTAAATATGTGTTTGTTTTGACTGTGCTGACTGTTAGCTTTGATCAGTTGAAATCTGAAAAGCATTGGTTGCTTCTTGTTACATAGGTATATGTGTTGACCATAGTTTTTTTATTCTTTGTACAGGTGTGAAGGATTTTCTACATATCCAAGGACATATGATCTCATACATGCTAACGCTGTGTTCAGCTTATATGAGAATAAGTAAGAATGTCATACATTGCAAAAACAAGAATGTGCTCCTAAGTTGGTACATCTTCCTAATTGATATTTTCTATTTACAAAAAACAGGTGTAAATTTGAAGATATACTATTGGAAATGGACCGGATCTTACGACCAGAGGGCGCAGTTATAATCCGTGACAAGGTTGATGTTCTTGTAAAGGTGGAGAAAATAGCTAACGCCATGAGGTGGCAGACAAGATTGACTGATCATGAGGGTGGCCCTCATGTGCCTGAGAAGATACTCTTTGCGGTTAAACAATACTGGGTTGTTGAAAGCAAGAGCAGCTAATTACATATGCTGGGTTGTTTTTTTCCACTGAGCTCCCAACAAGACCTAAGACATGACTTAATTACATATGAAGGGTATGCATCATCTACCTCCTCTGTAAACTTATAGCCACTGTAGTCAGGAATGAACTCTTGGCAGCTTGAGTTTTCCGAAAAGTTAGCACCCTTGCAATGTGGCCTTGCCAGTTCTTTTCAAGGTAAATTGCACTGCAGGTATAAATCTTTTTCAAAACCGGCTGCCTCAGTCTTGACAATCTCAACCACAGGTTTCATCTTTTGATGTAAATGGCTTGGATTTGAAAGTTCATGTATGCAAGGCTTGTCATGACCGTATTTCTTTTAGCCAGTTTTGTCTAGCCTTAGCTGGTGCGACAATTTGAGAATGCTCAAACTGGCCTCTAATCTTGCTTGTTTGGTGCATTTGTGCTCTAAGGAGGTGTCGCACTGTAATGAAACTGAGATCCATAAGATTCTAGTATTCTGATCGTCTGAACCGAGGTGACCAATAATCAAATTTAGCTACGTATGTAATAGTTTTTTTTCTGTTGGTAACAGACGAACGATTTATTTTTAGTGCTATTTGAGGCTGTCCTTTTGAGATTCAGTTATACAAATGTTGTTCGATTTTGATGGAGCTGCAACTTGCAGTTCGTCTGTTGCAGGCATTTCTCTACTGAAAATCTGAAATGGGTATTGGTCTGTCGGAGTGTTTTGTTTTACCGGGAAAAACAATTTTTCTATTGCCAGTCACCTGTTTTTTTGGAGGGTTTTGCTTATGTGTCCGTATTAATAGTAATTACCAAAATTCAAAATGATTTTATTCTAAATGGTTTTAACTTGGGCTAACCAAACGGATGGTTAGATGTATTCACTCTCGTGCATGCAATGTACAAAACTTGCGTGCAGGAATTATGTACTATGCCGGATGGTTAGATGGTTAACTTGGGCTAACCAAACGGATGGTTAGATGTACTATGCCGGTTTAGAAGCCTCATATTATTTTTTTTTTCATACTTTGATGGAAATTCGGGTTCCATGACGCCTCACACTTTTAACCCTAAAAATAGAAGTGACGGACTGTAGATTATCAGTTAACAAATAGTTATTTTATTATTAAATAATAGTCCCAGCAACATATTGCAACCAAGAAATAGAAGCACCTTTACTTTGTAATAACTGGAAGTCCCTAAGACAATCTTTAGCCTTTACACCATCTTGCGCATGCAATGTACAAAACTTGCGTGCAGGAATTATGTAGCAAGGTTTACTCAACAAGTCAATATATACTGCCAGAGAAAACTAATAATGGATGCATGAATAATAATTTAACAATTTATATTTTACACTTCCATCATTCATAACTCATCATCGAGTCTAAATGTATTTTTGTAAAAGAGGTTTTCCTAAAAAGATTTGAATAACAAGAGAAATGCGTGAATCATAATTTGTTATAACATTGTGAAAGCTCGTGGGCCACATCTTTTGTCTTACAACGTATCCCCTCCATCCCAAAAAACATAATTAAACCTTAGGTTTGAATCTGGACACACACATGTGATGTGTTTAGATTCAAACTCATAGTTTAATTTTTTTCTGGGACATAGTAGTATATGCTCATACCAAAATTTAAATCTTAAAACTTAATTTTAGAATTAATTTTAAGGTTTTTATTATGGCTTCTTTTTTTAATATCGGAGTTTAAATCATTAAAAACACATATGTAAAAGTTTTAACCATATATTATTTTTTTACGCTAATATGTCTTTTGGCGTATTATCAGCAATTGGCCAACTGATGGCAGCTTGTATCGCATTACAAATCATGTATTTGTAAATACTTGCTTTCTCTTTTTTATATAATGGAATGTACTTCCGGCCTTTACTCAATGAGCTATAGCCAATTATTACGTCAAATCGCTCAAAAGCGCTCACAATCTAATAAGACCACAAAACACACCAATTTAACATAAAGCAACACAAATTAATAAGCACCAACACAAGATGAAAGACCCATAATTATTGAATCATATTTGTAAATACTTACTTTCTCTTATTTTTCGCCCATCGAATGCATCATCGCAAAAAATATTTTCTCTATACCAAACAATAAAAAATAGGTCTTTTTAATGCCCTGTTTATAGTCCAGATAATTTATATGAATTTTGAAGAAATCAACATATTTAGCCAAATGGTAGTACTAGGCTTGACAGCAAGGTGTGACATGCATAGCCATTATCCAGTCACCAATATCCCCATTGTTTTACTTATGCTTACCCTTCTAAGCCAAAATTTAAATTTTAAAATTTAATTTCAGAGTTGATTTTAAGGGTTTGTCATCGTAATTTATTTTACACTATTTGCTTTTGAACGCTAACGACAAGTATACAGAACATTTATCATAAATAAGATTTTCTTACCTATAAGCGATATGGATAAGCATAAGTGAAACAATCGAACTGCAAAACTACTTTGCGTGAGAGATGATCACGAGCACTTCGATGCCAAACTTCACAACGCTGCCGACTATAAATCATCGTATATCACTAACTTTGTGTTCATATATCGAAGAAATATCTATTTCTAAAAAAGTGCCTATTTTCAAAACTATACTTAAAAAATTTAAAATCTAAATCTTTTCATGTATTTGGATTAGGGGCTAAAATTTTAGTCCATGTCACATCGGATGTTTGACACTAATTAGAAGTACTAAATAGAGACTAATGATAAAACCCATTCCATAACCTAGACTAATTCACGAGACGAATCTATTGAGCCTAATTAATCTAGTGATACTACAGTAAACATGTGCTAATTATAAATTAATTAGGATTAAAAAATTTGCCTCGTGAATTAGCTCTTATTTATATAATTAGTTTTATTATTAGTCTATATTTAATATTTTTAATATATTAGTCCCGATATCCAAACACCACCTTTAAAAAAAAACTACGGAGGAACTGGGATAGTTGATGCGCACCGGGGCACGCACGCGCCGTGCGTTGGGCGTGTGGCGCAACCCCACGCACCGGCACGCGCCAGGCCGGCGCTCCCGCCTCCAGAGGCCGCCACCGGCCACGCGCCCCTCCACGTGGCTCCTGGCCCACCACCAGATCTCTCCACCGACCCCCACAGACAGGTGGGCCCGTTCACTCCCGTGGCCCCCACGTGCCAGTGAGAAACCACCCGCCGCCGCAACGCGCGCGCCACGCGCCGCGTCGTGCCCCTCCCGCGCTTGACTCGCCTCGCCGCCCTCTCCCCCTTGCTGTTATTGCTCCCTTCGCGGCTCTCCTTCTTCTTCTTCAATCTTCGCCCTCCTCCTCCTCCTCGTACGCGCCCACGCGGTTCTCTTTCTGCCCCCTCGATCGATTTGAGGTTTGCCCTTGTTTGCTGTGATGTTTTGCGCTGTTAATTGGGTGATTAATTTGGGGGGGTCGGGTTGGGTTGGGTGGATCGATGGCTGATGGGTTCTTTCTTGGTCGATTGGTTTTCAGCAGGGAACGGAAGGGGGAGGTTTTTGGAGGAGGCCATGGTGCCGTCGGAGAGGGGGGACGTCGCCACCGCCATCAGACCCGCCGCTGCCGACAAGCTCGTCCATGGGTGAGTGACTGAAGTTTCTTGGTTGTCTCGTTTGGGGACTTGGGGGATAGTTCTTGTTCTTGGAGGAAGCAAAGAGATAGATGCTCTGGGGATGCTAAAATTTTTGTTTCATGATTTGTCTCGAGGCGCAGTTTGTTTGTTAGGCATCATACCATAGTGAATCTACAGAATTAGTGATGATGCTCACTACTCAAGCAGCAACCCTGCAATAGTAAATGTGGAAGCCTGCCAATCATACTGCGTTAGACGCCGTTGGTGGCGTAGAGCTATATAGTGGTATTGGCAAATTATTTGTCGTCAGGTTTATTGACTTAGTTGTTATCTCTGCATGTCGATTTAATTCTTATCCCTTTTCCATTTGGGAGGAAATGAAAGTTGAGAATTGTGCATTGTTGCTAATGTTGTAAGTTCCCATTGAAACCTTGTGCAGGCCTATCTCTGACAAGAAGTGCCGGAAGAAGGTCCCGAGGAAGGTTCACAAATCTGAGAGGGAGAAGCTTAAACGCGGGCATCTCAATGATCTGTTCGGCGAGCTGGGTAATATGCTAGGTAAGCTGTTTTGATCACAAGGCATTGCGTCAGTTCTATGTGTCTGAATTGGAAATTTATTATAGCTTGTTGCGCAGAAATACAAACCACATATCTCTCTCTTGAATGTCATTATATAATTCGTATTACTAGCAACTGGATTCATCATTGCTTAAATTTGCTGCTATTTAGCATCTGATCAAATACAACAACCTTCTGCAGAAGCGGATAGGCAGAGTAATGGGAAGGCATGCATACTAACTGACACCACCCGGATCTTAAGAGATCTGCTTTCTCAAGTAAAATCTCTCCGGCAAGAAAACAGCACCCTCCAGAATGAATCTAATTATGTAAGTAATATTTGCTATGGAAAAAAAAAACTGTTGATTTGTTGCAGTTGTAGAACCATTTCCCTTTCTTTGGCGTGCTTGATGATTTACATTGCTAACTTGTCGTATGCATAATGCAACACTCATTCCAACATTGTTTTTTCTCCCACAAACAGGTTACGATGGAAAGGAATGAGTTGCAGGATGAAAATGGTGCGCTACGCAGCGAAATCTCTGACCTCCAAAACGAGCTGAGGATGCGTGCGACAGGGAGTCCAGGTTGGGGCCATGGCGCGACTGGATCACCTCTCCCCGTTCCTCCCTCTCCAGGCACGGTTTTCCCATCGCAGCAGCCAATGCAGCCATCTCCCATGACAACAAGCACAGTGTTCCCCTTGCAGCAGCCACTGCCACAACCAACAGTCATTGAGCCCTCTGCAAGACAGCCACTGGAACTGAAGCTCTTCCTAGAAGCACCCCCCGCCGAAGACCCTGAACCATCAGAAGACCAGGAGGCTCCGAACAATGTGGCACGACCGCAGCCGAGGTACCCAACAGAGGCATCTTCTTGGCCTATTAGCCTGGGACTTCCAAGAATGGAAGATGAGCAAATGTAGTGGTAGCACGATAGATGATAGCACAGGTAGAGATTGAGAGGGTCTGTTTTTAATGCATGCAGGAATTCCACACGAAAACACTTCTGTCCTTGCATGAAAACTGGAAAATTTCCTGCATTCCAAGTAAGACCTGAGTAGATCAGCTCCAACCAATCAGAAACTCACTTTGAGCCTAGAGGATATACTACTGAATGATGTGCATGTAAATATTTCAATCTCCCTTTTGTTTCTGTAAACTCTAGTGAGAATAGAACCCGTTTTATCCCCTTGCAAATATTGATGTCCAATTAAAATGCATTTATGCGATAATTGCAATCGAAGGAAAAGTTATGAAAGAACAAAAATTGTAAGACTATACGCCTGTAACCAGCCTCCAAGCCAACATTATCACAATTCTATCGAGTCTGACGAACCAGCAACATCTCAATACAACTATGCAGCACCTGGCAACCAAACAGGCTGATATATAGTAGTATAGCATTAACATTGAACACTTGAATATTTTCCATTGCTGTTATTCAGAAGAACAATCCGTACAAAATTTTATGAACTACTCCACTCCGTAGCTGGAAAAAGTCACCATGTCCTTTCGCACATAATGTATCTACTGATACATCTTCAAACACACCAACGGAAATACGCGAGAGATTATGGCCGGTTTCCTCTGAATGGCGAACCAGATGCAATTGCAGGTGGCTCTTCCCTGTACGGCTGAGTAGCAGGATCAGTCACACTGGGCAGTCTCTGTACGCTCCCCTTCCCTTTTCTAGCATTAGGGCCAATTTCTTCGATCATGTACTTCCATCCGTCAATAGGACGCCTCCGGCTAAATATGTGTGTTTTGATGAAGCTAGCAATCTGCAGTCGCATTTCAACACCATGTCAGAAATAACTAGAATAACACAAAAAAAATTGTGGAGAGAGAGTGATTGTGGACCTGCTGTTTACTGAAAGCAATCCGCCTTTCGAATTCTTGGAGAAGAATGTCATCTTCCCGCTGTGAGATATCCCATATGCTACCATCCTGTCCTCTAGAGGTGGTTTCCCAACCATCAGGCTTGGTTTTGATCTCAGCAGTGCTTGGAATCTTTGAATCGCCAAAATCTGTATTTCCAGAATCGAAAATCCTGTATTTCACAAAATTATAAGCCAGCTACGTGTTATAGATTGCTAAGCATTTTGCTCACATGAAAAATATGCATTCCTAACTTAGCAAAACCAAGAGCTTACGGAAACTAAAACATTGTACAAGCCATAAAGCCTCCCCAATCATGCAGCAAAAAATTGTTATGGCAGGAAGATATGCAAAAATGACAAATAGACTGACAGTAGCATTAGGAGTTTTGGAGTGCTGCCATAATACCGAGACTATGAGAGTTTATGTTTTAATGCCTGATATGCTGATTACTAAGCAATTGTAGCAAATGAAAAGAAAACTGCATAACTAATGTCATTCCAAATGCTCCTGCTTCTATCAACTAAATGGTGAGCAGCAAATGACGCTAACATATGCTTGTTCCTAAGCAAAATCAAGTAAACATCGAAGCACAGTACTTCCTATTTTTTGAGAAAAAAATAAATTTGAGGGTGAAAGATGTGAACTGTACTAGATCCAGAAGAAATTCACATAGTACGCATAATTTGTGAAACCAAGCTGCTACATTGGAAGCTTGGAGATAAACAATATATGCAACACGGTTATATTTTGAATGAACCACACCAGATCAACATTTAATTTGTACATCATGCAACAAAAAGGTTATCAATTTGACATGCAGCAGGTGCTATGCATCAAAAAAATAATCGGAGGCATAATATACACTATTCAAGTCCCAAGTTATCAAACATATCAGAGTTTCACCAATGAGCAACTATACCAGATGAAAAGGAAATCACAGCTTTTCCAGGCTCTAGCTACAAATGAACTAGCCATAATTCATAGTATTGCCCGACAGTCTAACACAATACCTATCTAACTTATAAAATACAGCTGAAATTTGATACAGATTCATGGTCTATCAGCTCCAGATTCCACCACCAAGTGCGGTGCACAACGAGGAATCAAATAATATGCAAGCGACATTTTGGCAGGCAAATACAGTTTAAATCGCAAATTTGTCTAAGGGGGGAAAAAATTAGAGCAGCAACTTACTCAGAGCACGAGTCGAGGAGTCGGTCGATGTCGTCGGCGCCGCCGCCTCCGCCGCCGAGGCGCGCCTCCTCCATCTTCTCGATCTCCTTCACCCACAGCGCGGCGTGCACCCGCTGCTTCCTCGCCCTGTACTCGTCGGCCTGCGCCTTCTTGGCCGCGGCGCCGCCCGCACCCTCCGCGCGAGGAGCGGGGCGCGGCCGCCTCGACGCGGCGCGGCGCTCGGCCCAGCGCTCGTCCATGTCGGCCACGAAGGCCTTGGTGTCAGGGTCCACCTCCGCGGAGATGGCCGGGACGGTGGCGGCCCCCGAGGTGGGGGACTCCCACGGCGCGGCGGGCGCCGGGGAAGAGGTGGGGGAGTCGCCCGGGAGCCATGAGGTCTCCCAGGCGTCGTTCCACTCGTCGTCGCCGGTGGTCGCGGTGGCGGCGCCGGCGGCGGCTCGCGACGGCGGAGGCGCGCGGCGGTTAGAGGAGAGGCGACGCAGGCCAGAGGCGGAGGTGGGGACGCGGAGGGCGCGCCGGAGCGAGTGCATGGTGTGTGTTCGGTGAAATGCGCGCAGAGAGGCTCTCCTGTTCCGGAGTATAGGTAGCAATCAACTAAGAAATCCTCTGCAATTTGATACCCATCTTATCATAAGCCCTCCTAAATACATTTAGTTTGGTAAAAAAAATTCTTTTCAGAAAGACAATACAAATATTGATGCTCACAGAAGCGCGCACAACCACCTCTATGAACGTACATTCGGAAAACTCATCCGACATACGTTGACATTAACGAAGTCATCACAGGCACATCGTTGTCGGGTGCATCATCCACCGCTGGAAAAAAGAATTAGTCATAAATGCAAGCCCTCGTATCAAGTTTAAGACTTAAACCCGAGTGGACTATTTCCAACCTAACTAGTCAAACTACGTTACAGTGCAAAATTCCATTAAAAACAACTATTTTGAAAACGTTGTTATAACGTCATTATACCCATCCACAAAACTCAAAAATCCAAATCATTAAGAAACTAACTGGCAGAGATGGGGGAGATCGCTCCTCTCTCCCCCCTCGGTGCTCCTCTCGACAACTGAGTGATATTTTGCCACCGCTTCACATTATATATTTTGTACGCTTTGATCAATGAGAATCCATCCCTCTCGCTCTTGCTCCCACACTCTCAGCTGTCTTTTCAACACAAATTATTTCAATAACTTCAATCAAAACCTTTTATGTACTTATGGACAGTTCGACTGACCATGCTCCTTTTATAAGATTTGCATATTTGGACTCTACTACTGTACTTCCTAAAGGATTAGATTCTGAAGGTATTTATCCTACAGCATATCTTAAGATTTAAACCTCAATTTGCCAACCTGGTATTTCTTTTTTCAAACATTATGAAACTACATAACAAGTTGAATAAACTTTACAGTGTTACAAAGAACTTCAAGACATTATCACAATTCTTAGGTTTAATGGATCATCGGATCAGTACCGTTTAATTGTTGCAAGAGCACGGAAAATTAAGTGCTTCTTATCACAGTTGATAGCATACTAGGATTAATTAATTGGAGGTCATATAAAACCAAGATTCAATGTATTATACTACACCAGTGTTAGTAAAATATTTGTAATGATTCTTTTTTATGCATATAGCTTCTTCTTTAGAAGAATTTGGAATTCCTTTACCACACGTAAAGAGTAGAAGAGATAAAGAAAAAAAAAAGATAGAGGAGAAAACAAAGCGAGAGGTGTTCAACCATAGGCCCATAAGACAGCCCACTATATCATCTAAAAGGCCACAAAAGATAGGCCCACCAAGGCAAAAGCTCTAGGGTTAGGGTTTAGCGCCTGCTTTATAAAGGACTCCGCCCCCAACTCTCGTCCGCCTCCACTGCCTCCCTAACCCCACAATCCATCTCGCCGCGGCGGCGGCGGCGGCCGAGACCGGCGGCGAGCGGCGGGGGCGGGGGCGGCGTCAGCCATGGTGCGCGTTAGCTTCTATCGCAACTGTAAGCAACATCCTTGCCTTGTCTCTCTGTACCCGTGATCCATTGGATCACAGAACGTGATAGCAGTAGCATCTGATCCCGAGCTAGCCTCTTCAGCAGTTTTGATAAGTTTTGATACTTAATTACTTGGTTCCGCATTTGAATCTGGAGTCCGAGATCTCGTCATTTGAATCTGTTTTGGTAGTCCACGGGCAGATTAAGGGTCTTGCCTGATTTCACAAAGGTAACTGATTTGGTACATTTGAGTCGTTTTGGTTAATCGGCTTGCTCGAGTTTGCCAGTTGTCAATAGTTCGTTTATGTGAATTAATAATCACAGTAGTCGTGCTTGACGTGGAAATGAAAACTGCACTCTGAAATGCACCTTTTGAATCCTAACCGAAAGAGTAAAGTGTTTGACTATAGGGGCATATATCTTGGAGACGTTCGCTCATGATATGAGGATCAGTAGCTCTTGATATAAATTGACTGTTGTTTCAAACGTGGTTTTTTATTTGATGCCTTAGATTTTCGTACATTTACCTGATACTCATGGTGTGTTGGGCTATACATGTCTAATTTCGCAATATTAATATTTCTCAGATGGCAAGACTTTCAAGAAACCAAGGCGTCCATACGAGAAAGAGCGTCCTGATGCTGAGCTGAAGCTGTATGGTGAGTATGGCCTCAGGTCCAAGTGTGAGCTGTGGCGTGTGCAGTAAGCCCTAAGCCCTATCCGCAATGCTGCAAGGGAGCTGCTCACCCTTGATGAGAAGAACCCCCGACGTATCTTTGAGGGCGAGGCTCTCCTGCGCCACATGAACCGCTATGGTCTCCTTGGTGAGGGCCAGAACAAGCTTGATTACGTGCTTGCGCTCACCGTTGAGAACTTCCTTCAGTGCCGCCTCCAGACCATTGTCTTCAAGAACGGCACGGTGAAATCCATTCATCATGATCATGTACTCATCAGGCAACACCACATCAGGTATGGATTTCAAATTTCTTATATGACTGGTGATTTAACTTAGGTACACTGCTGAAATGCATATGCATAAATAAACATGGGCTTGATTGAACATTGATTTTCTGTTTTGATAACCTCATAGCTCAGTATTTTCGAACTGCACTTCTGTTTTTCATTCTGGGTCATGTGATGAGAAACAATATGCAACTCACGACGGTCGTCTGAGACACTTAGTGTGTAATGGTGCAGTCATATTATCTCTGATGCCCTGCCATTTCTCTTTAAACTTCTTACATTGCTAGGGTCATGTATGTTTTTAGTTTTATGTGAACCACATACTATTTTTGCAGAATTTTATAATATCTTATTGTTGGTTCATAATTGTCATTAAGTTGGTTTGGCACTTGGCATTATGTAGTAGTTCCATTTTGTTGCCCTTTTTTGCACATTTTTCTTGGAGTTTGTATTTGGTGGCACAATGAGGAACTAACTTTGCTAATGTATCTATGAGGCCATTAGGCTAATGACTCAAAATGTCCTTTTCATTCTGAGTGCCACATTGTACATGACTTTGTTTTTCTCTTAATAATGGATCTCACTTGTCTTTCATTATTTGCATGTTAAGGAATTGCGTGATCCCATCATGTCCACGGTGATTGCTAGGATTTAATTTGTGTTTAGTCTCATATTGATGCATAAAGCTATCACAGCTATAGTACTTGTGTAAATAGGTCCTGCAAAATGTGCAAAATGGATTTAGTTTGTCTTTGCGTAGTTGAAGCCTAGATTACTTGCTAAATGTTGGGTTGTGCAGAGTGGGAAGGCAGCTTGTCAACATCCCCTTATTCATGGTGAGACTTGATTAGAGAAGCACATCGACTTCTCCCTTACCAGCCCACTGGCGGTGAGCCTGGAAGGGTCAAAGAGAAAGAACCAGAAGGAGGCCTCTGGTGGTGATGGTGATGGTGATGGTGATGAAGAGGAAGAGTGAATATGTGATGTCAGCTCGGTTTTGTTATAGGACCTAATTTTGCGGGAACTTGTCTTATTAGGGACCTAATTTTTGTTACATGAGTAGAAAACAAAAATTAGCCACCGAGGGTTGTCAAAAATTGTTGTTTGCGCTGTTGAAATTTTGATTTGAAGTTTATCTCCTCATGAACATGTGAATTCAGTGTACCCAGGAAATATATCCCAGGTCTCACAAGCTAATACTGTTGGGAATATTTGAAGTGTTGGGTACCTTGTCTTTTGAAAACTGGCTTTGATTATACTAAAGCGGATACTAAATCTGGCCTCAAAATTGTTCTAATAAATCTGGAATTCGAACTCGCAAATAATTTGTTGTCACGCAGGCATGTATATTCTAGGGATCTTTTGAGTTTGTTGGTGCATATGCGAAAAGTGGAAACCGCTACTGCTGTTGTGAAGCGCTTCAGAATTACCCGTTACTGCTGTTGCGAAGCACTCCAGCATTACACGTTATCGCACGACGAAACGTCCTAATTTCAGCTTGTTGCCTTCGTTCCTCTGCCTTGCCGAACCCTCTCTGTCTTCTTCACTTTTATTTTTTCTATGATGGATTAAAACTGCCTCTACACCACAACCAACTCTCTTACGGTGCCATGCGATGTGTTATCGTTCATTCGTGTTATTCTACCATCTACCGCCTCCTAATCACTTTCCCAGGGATTCCCCTAGCGCCTAACCACTATATCTTAGTTGTTCGATAGCCTCCACTATCCAACACCCTTCTCTGCTTGTTCTATACCCCCATGGCTTCAATGGTACCATCTTCATCTCATCACGTTGTGTTTACACCTTCCATATTGCTGGTCCTCCATCACCTTGACCTCCCCCTCTAAACCTAGAGCCAGTAGCGCTTGGCAATGACCCTCAACCCTTACCCCGTCTTGTCGATAGAGAAGATAAGGAACTCTCCAAAGATAAGGATGCAGGAGGGCAATAGTAACATGAAAATTGACTAACCTGACATTGTTAGCCAAAGGTGTATCTTGCATTTCTGGAACTACAATGGAAGTCATAGCATGTTTAGCTATCTAATCTAAGCTCTCAAATTTTTAAGTGGTCCTGCACTTGGAAAAGTTTGGAGATTGAGATAGGATCATTATGCTAGAGCCTTTTGTAATTGCTCTCTAAGTTTATTTCCAATGCGGTAAGTTGGTAAGTAACTTCAACTCAGTATGTTGGAGACATATTGCTTTGGAGGAGAGAGTGGAATATGTTGGCGACATACTGCCTAGGAGAAGAAAGGGGATGGGGGCAAGTGGCTTCATGGGGTCCTTGTGCCTTCTGCAAGGCACGTTAACCTCACCTGGCATTCTATGTGTGGTCCAAGAAGGAGGGAGCATTGACCTAAGCATGAGGAAGTGGTGATGGAGATCTTATAGCGATAGATTTGGCGAGCCTGTAGCCACATCAGGCGTAGTCATTGAGCTCCACTCACCATCCGCAAATGCCATCGGGATCCTCATCGTCATATCCACTCCACCAAGCCCCTAGTCTGAGAGGACAAACAACGGCGGAGATCATCACTGCAGCACCAAGGAGATCTGAGATAGGATAGCTAGCCACCACAAATCTTGTCACCACAGTGCTTAAGAAGGGAGCAAGCATAGGCGAAGAGGAGAGAGGCGGCGACCATGGTGGCAGCAAAGAAGGGAGAGGAGAGCTGATGGAGTGAATGAGTGGGAGAGAGTAGTTATATTGTTTAGTTTATGGAATTTAGGAAGTGTAGTGTAAAATTTTGAACTTCCTTGTCATTTAGAAATAGAAGAGGACTAAATATAAAATGTTAGAGGCTTTGAAGCTACCTATATAGGTAATCAAATGAGCCCCATGACATGATTAGGCATGGCTAGTGCTAAAATCCATAAAATCCATGCCAATCCACGGGCTACACCAACGGCTCAGGCATGACCTAATAAGACTCGGGCCGTGCCGTGCCGGGCCGAAGGCACGACAAGCCCAGCGGGTTCTTCCTTGGAATATATCTATTTTGCATCCGTCATCTATTTGGGCCTTGTCTGATAAGGCTAGAATAAGTCTATTTGCATTCCTCATTTCTTTGGGCCATGCTTTATTTGGCTAAAATAAGCCTATTTTGACTCCCTCATCTATTTTGCCTCCCTAATTGTTGGGTTGTGCCGTGATGGGCCGGCCCACCATGCCGAGGCAGAGGCCCAGACACAGCCCAACAGTTGGGCTGAGCTGGTACGGGTTAGACACTAGTCGGGCCGTGCATGTCTGGGCCGGGTCGTCGCGCCCTGGGCTGTTTAGCCATCTATAACTCCATGAGGCCATTGATTTTGTTTTACATTTGCACATGTAGTCTCAGCATAGATAGTAGCCATATTGTATTCGAGGCAGGGTTTATATTACCGTCGGTAACTATGCGGTTACTGCCGTTACCGGCCTTACCGCGGGGGTATGGTAATAGAAAAACCGCGGTAACCTACTTAAATTTAAATAAATTTAAAAAATAATTTGAATTTTTGATAAATTTTGTACGGTTTCGTACGGTTTTTCACGGTTACCACGGTTAATGCGCGGTAACCGTGCTTACCGCCAGGGCACGGTAACCCCGGTCCCGGCGGTTTGGGAAACCCTGATTCCGAGGTAACTCGGTAAAGCCGCTTGCACAGTTTTGCATTGTAAATGCCCTGATCGAGTTGCATATGCCCGTGATGCTACAGCTCTTTCCCACAACTTGGGACAGGAAGACTCAGTGAAAAAAAAAAAACAAAGAACAGAATGCCCAGACAACCCTTTCTAAAAGACGTGAATTAGTTGACAACCCAACGGCTTATTATTCCCTTTCATGATTCCTAACTTCTTTTCTGGAAAAAAAAGCATGAAAGCAAGCATATACCTTAATTAAGCACACATGACACAATTAAACAAAGAACAACCAAGTCAGAGCGATATGGGTACGCAAAGTCAGCAGAGGAGGAATCAAAATCTATTCCTCCCCGAGCAGCGACTCAAACGTAACACAGCTGAGCAGCTACCTAATAAGCTAGCTAGCTCACGTACAAGCATGTCGTCCCCTCTCTCTCTCTCTATATACATATATATGTAACGAATTAAGTCAATGTATAAGCAAATTAAAGATTGTCTGCAGAAAGGAAAACTCAAACAAATCAATTAGAGAGAGAGAGAGAGAGAGTAAATCGATCGACAATGGCGGAGGCGATCATCGGGCCGCTGGTGTGGAGGCTGCAGGAGATGGCGGTGGGGCAGGCTCGGGCGCTGGTGTCGGTGAACGACGACATCGTGAGGCTCCGGGACAGGCTGATGTGGCTGCAGGCCTTCCTCCGGGAGGCCGACGCCAAGCGACGCGCCGTCTCCGACGAGGTCAACAAGGTGTGGCTGCTGCAGACGCGCGACGCCGTCTTCGACGCCGAGGACGCCCTCGATCATTTCTATCTCCGCGTCGATATGTCCAGGTATATATAGCTGCTACTAGATACTCCCTCTATTTTTTAATAGACGACGCCGTTGACTTTTTCTTCCATATTTGACTATTCGTCTTATTCAAAAAATTTTATGTAAATATATAAAATATAAATCACACTTAAAGTATTATGAGTAATAAAACAACTCATAACAAAATAAATTACAATTACGTAAATTTTTTGAATAAGACAAATGGTCAAACATGTGAGAAAAAGTCAACGGCGTCATCTATTAAAAAAACGGAGGTAGTATGTTATTCCCTTTTCTGCATCCATGATAGATATTGCCTCTGGTTTTAAATGGACAAATCGGACGTCTGGCATTTCTCAGAACATCGGACGGTGTATTTGTTACAAAATGTTTCAGATGTTTCATCCATCAAGGAAAAATGTTTCATCGCTTCAACATAAGTGTTTCAACCAAATGCAATCGAAACATATTGATTGCAAAGATTCAATATATGCAACATCAAATCAAAACAAAATGAAACACCTTAATAGGAGTGCAACAAGCTTAAACAGTAGAATGCAACATCACTAAAACTCCAACAAAACAAACCTACCTCCATTTTCTTCAACTCCGGTCACCGGCCCCCGAGGAAACTCACCTCCGTCGACTTCTTCTTCAACTCTGGTTGCCGGCCCCCGAGGAAACCCACCTTCGTCTTCTTCTTTAGTTTCGGCCACCACCTCTCGACACCTACGTCTTCTTCTTCAACTCCGGTCGCCGCCACCCGACACCTCTGTCTTCTTCTTCAACTCCGGCCGCTGCCCCCTAACGAGCAACAGAGAGGTGGGTGCCCATAGCTAGGACCAGTCCCATCACCGCCGGCGCCGCCGCATAAGCTCCATCACTGTGTGGCTTTCTGCGAGGATCAGTGCCTCAATTATCCCGCGTCGTCTCGCCCTCCGTTGCTGCCGCTGTGTAGCCAACGCTGGTGAAGCAGCAAGAGAGAAGAAAGAGAGAGAAAAGAAGGAATCTGTGGTGGAGAAGGATGTGGGATGTGGCTGTGTGTTTGGATAAGGTCGACGTCCCATATTTTGCAGTGTCTGGACGTTCGTCCGGAAGCATTTTCGGTTTTTAACATATGATGTAGTTAAATTATTTCTAATTCGTTTGAGTTTTTTTTTTCTGAAAGAAATATTTAGACAAATATATATAAACATATTAGACATGCTTAAAGTGCTTTTGATGGTAAATCTAGTAATACTCCTTTTGCTTTACTTAAACTAAGTAATTGTATAAATATTGGTTGTTATATATTAAACACTTGATCAAACACCACCGGTCCAAACACTCAGGAATTATAACATTCCAGTCCTTTTGAAATAAACCCTGTTAAAGTATATAAGAATGGACACCTAGGTTAACACAAACCCCGAAGTTGGGGTCAACACCATACCTTGTGGGACCTCTTGGGAGTTCAATAGCAACAAACCATTGCACCACCTAGAAGGTGATGACATGATGTGGTATATTAAGTACTAGCATAATGCCCCTGCGTTGCAACGGATTCTAAATAACATTTATTGACATAAATTAAAATCCTAAACCATGCATATATCACAATTAGACTGAAGGGAATATGATCACAGAAATAACAGTATTAAACTACAACTAACTTTGGCTGGAACGATATTTCAATATCAGAAAAAATTATATAACTAAATCCTTATTTTATTTAGCTATAAATAATTCAATACAGAGGAAATTGCAAGTTACAATAATTTTTTAGTGGATCAAATAGCACTAAAACTAATATCGCAAACGAAAAAACAAATGAAATTAACTAGAAATTAAAAAAGAACCTATTTTAGCCCATTGATGAAAATTTGATCCATAAAATCTGAACGGGTACCCGTTTCATTGATATAAATTAGAATTTCATGTTCTGATCATATTCCTATGATCTCAATATTATGTAAGTGGTCCAGGAGCATGGTTGGGCTAGACCACGAAGGATTAGAGCCTTCGTCCATAGATGGTGGAGGTTGCCAATGAAAAAAAAAATCAAAACAACATGAAACAAGAAACAGAAAAGGAGGGAAGATGGACATCAGTCCTCCGGCGACCAAACTGTGGTGAGTAAGGTGGCCGGACATGCCCCACGATGTGACTAGTTCGTAGATGGTGGTGGTTGGCAATGAAGAAAACCAGAATAGCAGGAACAACAATGATGTGGTCCTGATAGAGAGAGAAACAGTAACGACAAGCTCTGGTGGTGAGGACGACCAGATGAGTGCGTCAAAACGTGTTCCTGGATGAGGAGGTTCCGTTTTCCTTGAATGTGTAGGAAGAACGAAAGATGGAGAAAGGCGACTAACGTTGTTCATTGTCTTCCCTAGCCTAAACAAAAAACAGAACATGAGTGAAGATGGGCGCTCATGCTCTGGCGACCAAACGGTGGTGAGTAAGGTGGCTGGACGTGTCTCATGATGTGACTCGTCCATAGATGATGGAGGGTGGCAACGAAGAAAAACCAGACATAGGAAACACGACCAGCAACAACGTTGTCCTGATAGAGAGAGAAACAACAACGACGAGCTCTTGTGGTGAACACGGTCGGTGAGTGTGTCAAAATGTGTTCCCAGACGAGGAGGTTCCATTTTTGTTGAACGCACAGGAGGGAGGGAGTGTAGGGGAGAAGAGGAGCGCTGGGAGGAGGGGGCGACGGGGAGGAGGAGCGCCAGAGAGGAGAGAGGCCGTGGGGGGAGGAGAGGGGCCGGGGGAATGGGGAGCATGTCCAATGGGGTTGGATCGGATGATTTTTTGGGATTGTGAGAGAGAGATAGAGGTCGTCGGGAGGAAGGGGGATCAGGGGAAGGGAGGAGGTGGAGGCGCACACGAGAGGGAGGGAGGGAGGGAGGCGTGCGGCGCATGGGAGGGAGAGGGCAGCCAAAAATCTCGTCCAGAAGCCTTACGCATTTTTAATTAGGTATATATTAATTGTCGATATATGAGTTCAGCGTAGTGCTGACCCGATGCCACTTGTGCATAAGGTTCCGCTAACGTGGTAGCGGTTACTATACCATGCTCGCTGGCGTTGAGCCATTGGAACTCAGTGCCTTTGGCCCTGGTTCTGTCCTCGAAGTCCATTTTTTATATAGTTTTTGTGCAGGGTTCATTTATAAAATTAGTTTTGTAAAAGGTCAAAGTGTTAAAATTTCAGCCAAACACTTGACCATATGCCCATAATAAAAGTAAAATGTTGTTACACAAAGTGCACATGCACGGATCATGCTTCTTTCCCTCCCTACTTGACCCTAAGTTCGGACTTCGCATGACGTATCAACACCGACAAGGTGTGCAATGGGGTGCTAACCCTAGCAGTGGACATGCTTTGTGGCAGTTCTGACACATAATCTCCTTCAGAGGTTAAGGAAAATGGTTACATTTTTATCCCCATTTAGTTTAAAAGGGCTAAGTCCATGGTGCTATGGTTGGAGCACAAATGATTGTATGTTGGCTTGAAATTATCTAAACTCAGGTTAGACTAAACTGGAAAACTAGAGCAAACACATGGCAAAATAAAAAAATATTAATGGGCAAACTAGAAAGTAATTCGAGCAATTTTGTTTTTTCCCCTACTTTGATGTCTAATACTGATTTTACCCTTACTTTTTAGGGTTTTTGTTTTTGCCCCCAGTTTTTTGAACCGGACGATCATCCGGCCCCTATTTTGGATGGTGAAGTTAAAGGTGTTAAGTAATTGTCACAAGGACATTTATACCCTCTTATATTTTTTTTATTAATTGTGTTTTTGCCCCCATCTTATACATGTTGCTTTGGAACTTTATTTTTTTGAATATATTTAAAATTAAATGATACACATTGACTAATATAACAATTAGGACAGATTCAGACCTAATTGTTGTGGCAATGTATGTCCTGTCTCCTGTCCTAATTGTTATATTAGTCAATGTGCGCCATTTCATTTTAAATATATTCACAAAAATAAAGTTCCAAAGCAATATGTATGAAATGGGGGCAAAAACGCAATTAACGAACAGAAATAGGAGAGGGTATAAATGCCCTTCTGCCAATTACTTAACATTGTTAACTTCCCCATCCAAAGTAGGGGCAAACGATCGTTCGTTTAAAAGAAGTGAGGGCAAAAACGAAAACCCTAAAAAGTATGGGTAAATCAATATTAGACATTAAAGTAGGGCAGAAACGAAATTGCCCCAAAGTAATTAGAGAATATCACACCCCACTACAGGGTGTGACCTCAGGCAACATATTGCATATATGATAGGGCTAATTAATGGGTGAATAGGAAAATTATTATCTAGGATATTACTCTCATCCCCATCCCCATCACTCTTCAAGGCTAATGTCCTTGGTAGCTTAGCATACAAGTACATAACAATGGGCATACCTCAGTGGTACGAAAGCACGTTGGCATGAACACACACCCATGCCATGTTTACGCAACTAGAATAGGAGGTGCCGGTGGTGGATGTTGGATTATAGGTTGGATTAAAAGATGCTCTCAAAAGCTGCTAGGGTGCAACTTTTGTAAACTAGATGAATACCCCGCCGCGTTGCTGCTGGAAATTAAGTTGCATAATATGTACAAAGAAGATGAAATATGAATATTAAAACTAAAACAAATTGATACTTATGAATTTTGAGGCCTAAAAATGATTGAGATTACTTGGTGTTATGAGAGGAAAGAAGAGAAAATTTGAACCATAGATCTATCATCCAATGGCTAGAAATAATTGGGGTGATATGGCTTAATGAGAGAAGAGAGAAATAGCATTAACTACACTTAGTGGGGATGAACTATATAAGTATATAGGATAAGAGGACTCACTCCTGGAGCTTCCCGTAGTGGTTGTTAGGCAAGCTGCAGGTTGAGCACGGTGCTCAATATAACTTAGTTGGCTACTTTGAAGCCGTGCACACATAGAGAGATAGAGAGAGGGGGAGGGGAGCGCGGAAGGGAGGGAGAGAGAGATGAGGTGTGGTGGCTGAGGGTAAGGTGGCCGGCAGGAAGAGAGGGGAAAGAATAAAGGGAGGATGACACATGTGAGGGCCTTTTTTTAGCTTCTTCTTTTTTGTCTGATTTGATTGCCACTCAACACCACATTAGGGAAGACCACTCTAACTTTAATATAGGATATATGCAAAGTGATTTTTTTTAAAAAAAGTTCAATGTTGAACGGTGTCCAAATGAAATTTAGGATTTATTTTTAGAGTTGTAAAATGGATTATTTTCCTAATATATTTCACTTAACTCGACAGACATTAAGCATCCATGGCTTTTAATTGGCTATCTATGTTTTAGTTCAAAAATCAACTTTCCCACCTCTTTATTCTAAATACTAATGGTGCGCATGTGCGGGGAAAATCCCACTAAGGTTCTATTTGTAAATATCTATTCTAGCGCTTCAGTGTATAAATATATGTTTTGCAGGTTTCCAAGGTGGGCTCAACCATCCATGAGATATGTTGTAACCTTTACAACGCAAGTACCAATGCGACGCATTCTCTCTAAAAAGATAATGGCTATCAACACCAGGCTTGAGGAAATTATTCAAAACAAAGATAGGTACAAGATGGACGATGTGAATAAGGGAATAGAAGTGACATGGAAGGCTTCAACGTCAATATCCGAAAGCAATTCTGAGCTGTAAGTGTGCAAAAGTGCATTTTTCCTTGTGTTTTACATGCTTCTCTAGTTGGTTCTCCATTATCCAACATACTTAGTGTGCACTTAATTAGATTTACCAAGGTAAATTGTTTATATAAATTGTTAGAGAGGATATATAGGTGTAATTTCTATAAGAAATATACCAACAAAGCACCAAATGCATTGTTGTCCATCACACATGTTCTAATATTTATGGACAGAACTATTAAAAATACAATCATGTTTGAAAGTTTAGCCACACACATTCCTTGAACACAGAGATATGTAGCCTAGGGGGGGGATAGGTTTACCTGAAATTCTAAAAACAAATCGCAGCGGTTAAATTAACAGGGTCCGGAACATCCTGATGAAGAACGCCAGAACTTCCGGTGTTGCAAGACAGGAACTTCCGAGCAATTGGTAAATCAGAGCAAAGATTCAAACTTCGACTCAAGAAACTTGACCTATTAGAGCAATATAAAACATAGGATAACAAAAAAGTAAATGGATCACAGAGACGAGCACAAAATCATCATAGAGAGGACAAGAGGGATTTTTTTTCCTGAAGTTCGGATCGCACGTATCCTACTCTCTGTTGAGGAACTCTGAAGAGTTGGGTCTCGATTAACCTCTTGCCTCTCTTGTGCAAAGATTCCAGAAAAGGTCCACAGCCTTCAATCCAACACCCTTAGGTTATTCTCTAGAATTTGAGTGACCGCCAAGATCCAACTCAACTTTCTTCTAGAGAGGACCACAAGTGAGAATTGCTCTACTAGGACGATCTCTGAAACCTTAGCACATTTTCCTTAATCACTTACCTCGTTTCCTTGCGGAGGTGAGGAATACCTTCACAAACTTGCCCGGGACATCCACAATCTCGAAGGAAGCTCATGGGCGACACCTAACCGTCTAGGAAGAGACCTCCAAGAGTAATAAGCTCCAAATGACAGCCCACGAGATACCCCAAGTGCTCAATTCATCCTAACCTTCAAAACCTTTTGCAAATCTCTCTAACACCCTCACAATCACTCTCTCACACAAGAATGGCTCAAGATTTTGGGTGGGGGAAGCAAATTCACCTTGGGAGAGGCTAGAAATAACTAGGGAACGGAAGAGCAAAAGTGAAATGTCCAAAGAATGAGCTGGGTCTGAGTTTGATATATATAACAAATATGTGACGTCATCTAGCCGTCACTCACAGATTTGAACTGAAGGGTGGACCGGAAGTTCCTGGTCCTGGGGCTAGGAACTTCCGACCAACATTTAGGAAAATGTCGACTTCACCTCAGCTAGGAACTTCCGGCCCAAAGTGCCAGGAACTTCCGTCCGGCCCTTGCTGTCTTGAGAAGACCCATTCTAAAAATGGCTCTTAAAAATATTTCTTCGCTTGGACAGGAGTAAGAGCACTTGTACTATCTCAGAACCACACCTAGAATCCCTCTTAATAGTATGATTTTTCCTAAACTCGAATGCAAAAAAGTAAACTAGTCTAATACAACTCCGAGTTCTTTCGCCATTTTAAATTTGTTGATTTGGGGGTTCTCCAAGCATCCTGGGACTAAAACACTTGCATTTTACTCCATAAACACATTGATCCCTTAACCACTTCATCATTAATCACCAAAAACCACTAGGGGGATAAATGCACTTTCAATTCTGGAAGAGAAATATTTGTGAACAAACAAAAAGTAACAAAGAATAAAGTATGAAACTATAGTGACAGCATTTTGGATGTAAATATATAATCCAATGGCCTAGAATCCTGTTGGACAGTCTAATAAGTAGATAGATCAAAAATTAATGTTCCCAATGATGAAAAATGGTGGAAATGGCATTCCAATCCAGACTTGGTGGTGTGGTTCTCTTCTATTTTCCAATCTGCAGATGGCATATGATTTCTTTAACTACATATAGATACAACTGTGTTTTCTTAATCACACCGAACACTCGTAAGTCTTTGACTTGCTAAAAAGTGGAGATGTATATTAATAATGTTTATATCTTAATTAGTGTCCACATATAATTAAACATATATGGAATTACTTTAATTGTTACTTTGAAAATTTACCGCACACAATTCTCTCAGGGCATGTGTTGTGGTGTGCATATGTTGCATGTAAATGGAGAAAAAATAGTAGCTTTAGGGCTACTTTTGATTGAAGGAAATTCAAATAAATTTTAAAGGATTCTAAACACAAGGATTTTTTTTGCTCTATATTATTGTTTGGAACAAAAGATTTTAGCATACCAAATTCCCATGGATTGCTATGCTCTGGACCCATTTTATATATAGAAAATTTTACACTAAGCTTAAACCTTATTTTACATTTCCTTTGAGAAGTCCAATATACATCTTATCTCTCTTAGTTCCATCAAATTCCTATGGTTATATTCCAATGATTCATCCAAACACAAATATGTTTCGATTCCTATGTTTTGAATTACCATAGGATTTGTTCACATGTGACACTCTAATCTTGTCTTCTTTTCTATTCCTGCATTTTTGAAATCTTGCATTCCAAATGATCCCTAATACTTTTCATGTAAAAGGGGTTAAGCCACTGGAAAGTTGTCATGTTTGACATTGGTAGTTATAGCACAAACTGGTAAACCAAATAATATTGGTAATTTCTTTAAAAAATTACACTTATCATATCATTAATGAAAATATAACTCAGCCTCTACACCAACCATTAATGTATAGAGGCTTTTAATTATGGGACTTAAGTACCATATAGTCATAACTCCAGTGTCAGACCAAATATACTTCGTGATCAAGCAAGAGCACATCGACGAAACACTTTTTATAGCTCCATGCATTTTTACAAGAGAAATGCTATATAAATTATAGAAAAAGAATAAAAACAAATAATGAACATCAAACTGAACATTATTCAAACCTCAACTGTCATGCATAGTTTTTTACCTCGGTCTTGTTTAATAGTGATTTTGGATGACATGGTGCCAAGATGGTATACCAAGAAAAAGTAGGTTTTTGAGTAAAATGGATCTTATGAAATCTCACTTATAGAAACCACCAATATTCTTGACTAATTTTGTACATACAAAATAAAGTAGGTTAATTGAGTTATAAAACATTATTTAAAACCGAACGAAACCATTTTTTTTGGGGAAACAATTTATGTAGGTTCTAAATACTCTAATGTGCATGCGTGTTCTAACTTTTTCAGTATTTACTACTCCCTCCGTTTTTTAATAGATGATGCCGTTGACTTTTTCTCACATGTTTGACCATTCGTCTTATTCAAAAAATTTATGCAAATGTATAAGATATAAATCACACTTAAAGTACTATGAGTGATAAAATAACTCATAACAAAATAAATTATAATTATGTAAATTTTTTGAATAAGATGAATGGTCAAACATGTGAGAAAAAGTCAACGGCGTCATCTATTAAAAAACGGAGGTAGTAGATGTTTAAAAATATTTTTACTTGGGCCATGTTACTGCCACGTTATGCAAAACAACTTTGAAATTTGCCCAAGGTATGTTGAAATATACACCATATATTATCAAATTTTAGGTCTGTATGATGAACCGTGTGGATATTAGGTACAAAGTAGAAAAGCTCTCAAACTAATCAGAAATAGATAGACTTAAATTTACCTTTTAAATTTACTAGAAAAAGTTTGTTTTTTGAAATTACTAGCATGCACCTACTAGCTGCTTCATGACTAGCATTGCATAAATGCTAGTGGTTAAGATAAAAATTATACTGAAATACGAAAAAAATACATGTACATAAAGTGCATGCCTCATCAGTAATCTCTTCTCCTTCATAAAGTTACATAAACGGGTTTTGGGCTTATATATGTACACAAGATTCTGAATTACCAATATTTGGGGAAAAGGCAGCTAGATGGTTCAAACTTGATACTGATTCTCAATACACTGCACTTTGGCATTATGCAAATTTACTCTTTAATGTACTAACTGTATAATGTTTTAACTACAGGGATGATTTACAACAAGGAAATTTGACATTATATGAAGAGCACCAAGAGGAACTTGAGAAAGCCCTTACTCCAACAGATCAAGAACTACAGAAAAATGATAATCGTCCAATTGTGGTCTCTGTATCTGGAAAGAGTGGGGTTGGCAAGACAACTCTTGTGAGAAATGTGTACAATATAATGAAGAAGAAGAATTGTTTTGATGTTCATGCTATGGAGAGTTTTGCACCTCATTTAACAGCCCCCAACATCCTACATCAAATTGTTCAGCAGCTTACAGAAGACAACAAGAATTGTCCTAGAAGCATGGTCCATGAAATGTTGGCTACAGCGTTGAGAGATAAGAAATACTTACTGGTGATAGATGGTGAAGTTAGCAGAACTGAATGGAAGAACATTATCACTATGCTCACTACCCTTGCAGTCGGTTCTACTGGTAATAGAATAGTGCATATCAGATTTGACAGACCAGAACAGTCGTCTCTCTATTATCATCATCACATTCGGTTAGAACCTCTTGAAAATAATGTTGTCATGAAATTGTTCCACAAGCGATTACGAAACCAAGACAAGCAAGGTGATGCCGGAGGTCCAATGGTATTGAAGTTGAAGAAACTACTCCAATTTGATGCACAATATCAAAAACTTGAAGAATACCGTGAAGACATATGCAAAATCACGGAAGGGTTGCCTCTGGCTGTTGTTCTTTTATCAGGTCTTGTCCAAACCAAAGAGTTTCCCCATGAGTGGACAGAAGTATTCAAGTATCTTAGTTCCAAGAAATCAAAGCGGCTCGACAATCTACTGTCCCTGTGTTTTGATGATCTTCCACACGAACTGAAATGTTGCTATCTATACTTTGCTGCATTTCCTCCCAATGTAGTGGTCGAGGCACGCAACTTGGTGTGTATGTGGATGGCAGAGGGATTTCTAACACCTAGAGTTGGAAAGACATTGGAGAAGGTGGGCTACATCTTCCTGAATGAGCTGATTTCCAGGAATCTAGTCAATCTTGTTCTTGTAGATGATAATTCTACTACCGGGACTATGTTCATCTCCATCCAAAACAAAGTACATGAGTTTTTGCAATCTGAAGCGCATGAGGCAAGTTTCTTGGAGGTGCATAGTGGTGATGACATCCCTACTTTGACAAGTGCTCGTCGCCTCTCTCTACAGAATTACACAGACAAGTATGCGGCCCTAGCTAATCCATTGCCAAAGCTACGATCCATCTTCTCTCAGTTTGAGCAAGAGCCAAAGGAACAAGAGCCCAAAGGAGACCAAACTAGACAATGTTGCACACCACCTCAACAGTGGATAACCAACAAGAAGCAGAAAGACATCAGATCTCACATAAAAGGATTGCTACAAGGATCAGAGTTCCTCCGTGTCATTGACCTACAAGGGATTGAGATTGGTGATGAGTTGCCACATGCAATAGGTAGTGTTGTGCATCTGCAGTACCTTGGAATTACATCTTGTTCATTGACAGTGATCCCTCCGTCCATTGGAAGCCTGAGTGGTCTACAGACATTGGATGTCAGAGAAACTAATGTTCGGAAGCTCCCACTGAACTTTTGGTTGATGATCAAGACACTAAGGCATGTATTTGGTTTTACCCTCAAATTGCCTAAACAAATTGGCAGCATGAAGCATATGCAGACACTTGACTCAATAGAGCTTGACAACTGTGAGAAGGATTTGATTGGGACAGTTGGAAAGATGGTCCATCTAGAAAATTTATTTGTTTGGAACATTACAACTGGTAATATGGAGGCTTTGTTTGCTGCTCTGAGCAAGCTAGAGAATCTTAGGAATTTGGCCTTGCATGGCCACATTATTCCATCAACCGTGTTCATCACAATCTCGCTTCGCCGCCTCAAGTCCATGAAGTTACAAGGGAAACTAAAATTTTTATATGAGATAACTGGTATGGATGTATGCCTTCCTAATCTCAGCATGCTTTCATTGGAGAAAACAAAGGTATCTCAGGGATTCATTTCAAAGCTTGCTGAACTCCCATCTCTTGAAACCCTTGCCTTATATTCTGAGTCATACAAGGACGAGCATCTTTTATTCTCTTCAATTGGATTTGTTAGTCTGAAGAAGATCAAGCTTGATGTACCAACAACGCTGAAAACTATTGAGATAGAGCAAGGTGCGCTTCATATTCTCAAGGAATTTGATATTCTCTCTCAACGTCCCCATGTCAAAATCATTGCGGAAAGACGCATCAAAAAGCTCATTGTCTAATGATTTTCTAAATACTAAAAAGATTGATGCAATTGAGGATGAAGACATCTAATGAAAAGGTAATTATGGTATTACTACTACTGTGTGTGCTTACTATAGTTTACAACTTACTAGCCGCTCTCCATCGAATGACTAACTGTGGGTGCCGATGTGTGTATGTGTTTCATGGCACTCTAACTTGTATGTTGCCTGAAGTTTGTGTTACTGTGTGTGTTTGACTAATACCTTTATAGCGTGTGTTTTATGTCCAAAAAAATGTGCAGTGTTCGCTCACTTGTGGATGCTTTGTAAATAAATTAAGTGTTCTTCCGGATGCTATCAGTATTGTGATGTATATGAACTCATGTAATAGTGTGGCAAAACTATGTTGATGATTGTCCTGCCACAGGGCCACAAATATCCTTGTAAATATTATTGTGTTATGGATTTTTTACCTTTGCTATCTGCAGTGCACCTAAAATCCTTTACCAAGAATTTGCTAGCAAAGATCACATATGCTCTATGGAACTATTTGTCAAGAAAAGTTTTCTCTGTTGTAAAACCAAGGCAAAACATTAGTGGAAAGGAAAACTCCAAGCAATTAATGGATGGATTTGTTTGTTTTGTTCCATGAACAACTTCACAGCCATATATGGCCCAACCCTAAAATAGGGGCGGAAATGAGCTAAGCGCGGAGCTTGGTTTGGCTTGCATTGTGGAAGCTTGATGAAAGAGACGCTCAGCTCGGTTTAGTTAGGATCACGAGCTAAAGTGTTGCTTGTCTAGGCTAGTTCTTGAGGTCAAGCCATCTCTCGTAAACCGACGAACAAAAACACTTCCAGAGGGAGTACAAGCAGACTACAAAATCACAAACAGACGACAGCCGCGGTTTGGCACACCACAATGGTCGACAAGGTGATGGATGACAATGGAGCAGTGATGTGGGCAGGAGTGTCACACTAATGGGCAAGCCTGTCGAAGGTTGTGTGCGACATTGGCGATGATAGAGTGTCCCCCAATTTTTTTGGGGCACCCAAGTTAATCGGAGAGGCGCACATTAATGCATAGCCGAGCCACAATCCTGCTTCTACCTGTGAATCGATTAGAGAGGCCCATCTGCCATCAGGTGCATTGGAGGCTGAGAGGCGAACGAGATCAAGTCACACTGTTGTGTAGTCATGTCGTGTGACTGGAGTCAATCTCGATTTCAAATTCGACGATGAAATGACGATGCCTGCAAAGTCCCGACCCCAGCCCAACACGAGGCAGCGAGCGACCAACGGGCAAGCGCCATCAATGCCAAGCGGTTGGCCGGCTACCTTTGTCAGTGCCTCTCATCCACTTATCTTCGTGTCCCTGACTACTACCTTTGTGCAGCATTGGAAAGTTACTTTTAGACTTAAGAGTTGAGACATTGAGTCTCGTATCAAATAGTAGATGTAATATGAATCAAACTATCGATTGAATCAAAACTTAAATAGTGATGTGACTGTTTGACTCAAATTACTTTTCTTTTGTTTATGAAATAGGAAGACACTTATTTCCTCAATCCTCATTATGTCAGCTAGAAATAGGAAGTACGATTCTGGTGCTGAAAAGCGAAAGAAGAGGCAAAGACCAGAAGAAGCAATTCAATCTCAAAAGGGTGTTCTTTGATATTTTAAAGTTTTGAAGGAGCGCCCCTTTTATCCTAATGCTATTATTGCATACAAAGTTTTATTAGCCATTCATGTGAGGCTGTGACCGTTGCATCTATGGAAAGGAGCTTTTCTAAACCCAAGTCGTTGTACTATGATATAAGAAAGACTCGATGGATTGGCAACAATAGAAATTGAAAATGATGTCTCGGAGTAGATTAATTACGTACATATAATTTAATATTTTATTTTAAAAAATAATAGACAAATGGTGCTTTTCTGTAGAACATGAGGTTAGCACTACATTGACAATTTTAGCGTTAATATTTGATATATTTTTGTATGAAAATAACACATATTGAAGTTATATAATTGAGTGAAACTATGCCTTGTTTATATTGTTTATATTAGACATATAAAATTTTGAAAATTTAGGGTCCAATTTGCATTTCATCCCAAGGTCCCAAATTCCTGGAGATGGCCTTGGTAATGGGTCTCCTGTTGGTAGGCCACCATAGGGGTGCAAGCTAAATGATAAAACGATTGGCTCTCGAGCCAAGTTGAGTCGACAATGCAAGTCTGAGTTACATCAATCATATCAAATTCTCACGCAATATTATCTATACTACTATAAAGGATTATAAGGATAATAGTGGTGGTGGTTCTATCATCAGTCTACCACTCTACCACCACTATTTTACATGTTTTACAAATTAGTTCTTGATATTTTCTGATATTATGTAATAGTCAATATTTGTTTGAATCAAGTAATTAACATAATATTCAAATAAGCATGGGCATTTTTCTAGTACTAAATAGAAATCCTTAAGGAAAAATTTTAATATCAATAACTTAACTTAAAGATGACGATGTATAACAACAAATAGGAAGCAATAAAAATGTTTACCAAAACAAAGAAACCCACTGATAATAGTGGTTTTTTCTAGCATGATGAAGTAGGTAATATTAAAAATCCGGAGAAGATGGTCAGAATCGGCATAATACATCAATCGAACTCAATATCCACAATAGCCTACACTAAAAGAAGAACACAAATATCACAATTACAACTTAAGAACTATGAGATAATTGTTGACGGATATTATAGACCAATTTCGACTATCAATATATTCGGAAATCAAGGAGAACTAGCAATGCTTGCATGCATATTTGTCTAACAATAATATATTTCCACTTGTACTTGGAACTTTATTTGTATATAGAGATCTTCATACAAATGGAGAAGAATAATGGAAAATATTATCAAAGACACACCTCCGACCAATCAGGCGCGAGTATAAGGATTGAAGGGCCCACAAGTCAGGTGAAACCACCACAAAATGGGTCATAACTATCATAACGCCATAAGGACCCACCAGTCAGCCTCCTGGCCAAAGGATAGGCCAGGAGGTGGGGCCTAGGGTTTGGCTGAACCGCCATCAGGCCCTTTCATCCTGGCCGTACACGTGGACATCCCTGATCACTCCCCAATGATGGTTGCGGGGCATTTCTGACAATTCCAACCGCCACAACCATCATTGGCAGCCTGTTTAAGGAGTTCACCTTATCCACTTCAACACAAACCAAGAAGAAGAAATCAAGAATTCTCTTTAGTTTATTTACTTTGTTCTAGTACTAGTGGAGTAGAATTAGAATAGTTTCTTAGTTCTTCAAGTCTTCCGAAGATTTCGGGTATGGCTCTAGTATCCCTTCTACCTCTTGTAAGACTTTATTCAATAATGAATATTCTTATTTATATAGCTTTGGTACTTTACTTTACTTATATAATTATTCGAGTACCGACTTTTGCTTATACTTGTCTCGTAAATCGTAATAATTATGTAGCAAGCTTACTAGAGATATGCAATGGTATTGGTTTAATGTTCATTTATATGATTGCTCTATGTCATCTGCAGAGATGTAGAGTAGTATTTAGTAATGTAAGCGCAGTGCTTAGATTATTAGATACCATTAAAAGCTGTTATATGCCACATGTCTGTAGAGGTAGGTCACTAATGGTGACAACTCAGTACGAGTATTCCTCCACGTGCATATATAATACTAAGAGAATTTCCTGGTGTGGGTACTCCTCCGTATTCTTTACCAGTTGGATGGCTGTGACGGGTTGTCGTAAGAAACTCGGCAATTAGGGGTGGCTTCAAGATATACTAGGAGGGCATAGTTAGGGGGTATTGGCTGCATAATTGTACAATAGCAAGTGTAGATTAAAATAATTATATATTAGAAGTGCAGAAATGATTCTTTTCTTATTCTTTCTCCACTTAGTTTAGAATATTTTTTGAATGAGAGTATTATGATTAGTTTCTTCTATGTGTCAACCTACCCTATACTCGAATTGATTAACCCCTGCGTTAGACTTTGATCTATACAAGCGATAAAATTATTAGCATAATACTCTCTTATCATATCTTCCCTTGGGATTAAATAAATAGATACCTTGGAATACAACGGTATATCCGCGTGCTTGCGGATTATAACTGTATCCGTAAAGAATACCGAGTAACATTTCGGGCTTCATTGTTGGAAATTATATTTCTAGTAATGTCGTTAAGAAATATCAACAATAATCATGTGAATAATTACATTATCTAATCCCTATGACTGGGATGTAAGCAACTAAGCATCAATTTTATTTCTTAATTAAGCCTAGATAATAATGTTCAGTCTCCTCTTACCAATGGATATTACCTTAATATAAATATATATGGATACGTAAATCATTGGTGCTGTCTTGCCTTTCGTTTTAAGAAATTCATCCATAAATTCACGTGCCATTTGCAGCAAGTTAAGGAATAAAAACAGAAGTGTTGTATTATACAACAGTGTTGCATTGCGTCAAATATGTCAGCCTATGTGCAATTCTGCTCCAAATTGACAGACGACCCGAATCCTGAAATCTGAAAAAAAATAACAGAAAAAAAATCATATAAATTAAAATCCTACGTAAAAATTTAGTATCTTTTTAAAAAGCAAACTAATTAACGAAGAAAGAGAAATAAGAAAAGAGGGGGTAACATCAATAGTGTGGCAGTAAAGTCGTGGCTATATAACTCCAATCATCATGGTTCAAATCCTAGAGAAGAGGGCCGTAAGAGCAGGTGCAATAGATGCTCCAACACTAAAAGCATTTTTGTAGGCGGTAAAAAATAGTTTTTCCAGGCAGGGGGAAGGACTGCCTGTAGACAAACGACTACGAAAATAGCCCGCTTGCGAAAATCATTTTTACAGGCGGCATCTATTTTCGCAGGCAGTAGATCCACCCGCCTGTGAAAATATTTTCAACTAACAAAAAAAAAATCCGGCGCCACCACCTAATCCGTTGGCGGCGTCGACGGCCTCTCCCTCCAGCGGATCCAGGCGATGGCGGCGTCGTCGTCGCAGTCAGCGGTGGGACCCAAGCGTCGGCGTCACGGTAGTCGTCGTCGTCACGGCCGGCGGCGGAGGGAGAGGAGAAGGAGGGGAGCGAGCCGGCGGCGTCGTTGTCGTCGTCGCAGTTGGTGCAGGACCTAAGCGGCGGCGGCGGCGTCATCGTGGACGGCGGCAGAGGGAGAGTAGAGCTAAGGGAGAGGAGAGGGAGGGGAGCCGACCTCCTCTCCATCCGCATCGCTGCCCCCTCTGCCCGCGCCTCTGTCTCTGCCCTCCGCCCGTGCCACCGCCGCCGCCCCTCCCCTCCGCCCGCACCGCCAACAACCTTGAAGACACCCTTGCCAACGCCGACCCTGAAGACGCCCTTGCCGCCGCCGCCACCTCCCCTCCCCTCTGGCCGCCCCTCCGCCCGTGCCGCGCCGCCACCCTTCCCCTTCAGTCGCGCCTTTGCCGCGGCCCTCCGCCCGCGCTGCCGCCGGCCTTGAAGAATATATGGATTTAGGAGAGAAGAGTGTGCTTAGAGCATTCATGGTGTATGCTTTATCTGGGTACTACAAAAGAGAGAAAAGAGATAGTGCCGATCTTAAACATTACAGAGAAAATAACATGTGCTGAGAAGAGAAGAGTCGATCCTAGCCGAAGCAACCGGTGTTATGGAATAAACTGGAGTAATTGTTTGTCCCACTTGTCAGAACATGCAAGAGAAGGGATTGAGGTGGAAAAAAAAAGAGAAAGTGTGATCGTTTATTCTGTGGGTCCCACCGTTAGCTCTCGGTAGGACACTGTGAATCTCTAAATATCGAAATCTATGCGGATCCACGTGCAAATAGCCCCTCCACGTGGCCCTGCGCGATTCCAGCTTAGATCAACGGTGAGAGATCGCTGCGGTGGACCTTGTTGTATATACGAAGTTTGAGGGTTTTTTTTTTTTCAAAATCAGTCAATCCCAAATTCCCACTTCACTCGGTTTCCTCCTCTCTTGCCTCGCCGCCGCCATGACCTCCTCTCCCCGCCGCACCTCTATCCCCTTTGCCTCCACTTACCATGGTTTCGTGGGCACCTCGGCGACGAAGAGATGTGGCTACGGTGGCAGGGAGTTTGGATCCGTTGGCGGGGAGTCACATCTTCCACATCCTGTGGTTCGCCCTCCATCCCAAATCCATTTCATCCTCTTATTCTTGAGAATTTTCAGAATATACCATTCAATTCGCAGCACCATCAGGAATTACCACCCAATTCGCAGCAATTTCAGAACATACCACTGAGGACGCGAATTGTTCCATTCCGTGACACTCCGTCCCTTCGCAAGTCACACCGCCCCGACACCCTTCACGCGCCGTCCATCCCCTTCATCTTCCGCCGCCGGCGAGCTTCTCCTCCTCCCCATGCCGGCGGCTCCTCCCCACGTCGGCAGGAGCAACATCACCTTGCGGGAGGCAACGAGGGGACGACGAGCGCCGGCGGTGGCTGATGTGGATCCAGCCGTCGAGGTTTGCCGGCGTTGTGAGGATGGGGACATGCGCGAGGAGAAGCTCCACCGCGGAGAGGAAGAGCTTGCCGGCAGTGCGGAGGAGAAGCTTGTCGGCATGGGGGTAAGATCTCGCCGGTGTGGGGAGATTGCCGGCATGTGTTGGGAGAAGTTCGCCGGCGTGGGGAGGTGCCGCCGGCGTGGGGCTCGCCGGTGTGGGGAGGAGCCGCCGACGTGGGGAGGAGGAGCCGCCGGGTGGGGAGGGGAAGGACGGCGTGGGGAGGAGGAGCTGCCGGCGTGGGAGAGGAGAAGCTCGACAGCGACGGAAGATGAAGGGATGGACGACACATGAAGGGCGTCGGGGCGGCGTGACTTGCGAAGGGACGGAGTGTCACGGAATGGAACAATTCGCGTTCTCAGTGGTATGTTCTGAAAGTGCTACGAATTAGGTGGTAATTCCTGATGGTGCTGCGAATTGAATGGTATATTATGAAATTTCTCCTTATTCTTCGAATCGATTTCCGAATGATGATGGTTTAATCTTGGGCAGCCTGGAGCAATGGCTGGAGTACTGCCCGAGAGAGGAGAATAAGTTCACTCATCACCTGCCCCATCTGCAAGTAGCCGTGTGGCGTCGCCCACACCCGACCTGCCTCTTCTTCCAGGTCACCGGAGCGTGCCGTGCCCCACACAGGTCGGCTCCTCCCACGCGGCACGGCGGCAGGAGCCCGATGCGCGGGCCGGGGCCGACCCGGAAGAGCTCGTCGCCGAGGTTGACCGGCTGGAGTAGAAGGCCACCTCCCTCGACAGGGTGCTCGACGAGCAGCACGATAGGATCCAGAAACTCAACGCTATGGCGAGCGGTGCTGTTCCCATTTGGTGAATCTCGTGTTTGGTTATTCCTTTTGACTTGGGTTGATGCTTGTTTCTTGGTGATTTGGTTCAGGTTGCTATGTGGAGGGAGAAGGCGTGGCAGCCAAGGTGATGAAGGAATTGAGGGAGAAAGAATGTGTTCATCAGTTGCTCAATGCAAAAACAGAAGTAGAATCAATCGATTTAGATTCAGCAAGATGAATGGATTTTTGATTCAGCGGTCATGTTTGATATCCCTGGTTCTTCATCTGCTCAATTGTTCATGGATTAGTGAAATTGATTTGTTCTCCATGGCAGGAATTGTGGATGAAGACATCAGAATGTACGCATATGGCAGGTTACAGTAGAAGAGCCTCCAATTGGTGAAGGAACTACCAACATGAAGCTGTATACTTTTCATTTCCACCTATAACATGCAAATGTTTATATTCGACTAGCCTAGAGCTGGTGCGTTGCAACAGAAAACACATTAAGTTTTTACCTTATTAAATCAATTAATGAGCACTTATTTAGTCCTAGTAATACTATAATTTTTCTTATTGAATAAGTACGTGATTTTGAAGTTTGAGAAGAGTCAATAGTGAAACGGGAAAGGACTTTTCGAGAGGTAATGTAATAGTATAGATTGTGAAGCCTACATATCAATGCTAGGGGTGGTTGGAAATAGACACCACCATTACTAACATTTTAAGTAGTAGATAAGGGGGGTGTATTCACTTTTTTTTCCGTTATATGAACCTTCGGGAGAAAGAAATCAAGTTGGCATCACTTAATAACCAAGGAAGCGCTGCGAAGGGAGTTGATGTTTTGACGAGATCTCTTGCTCTTCGGAACAAGTTTAATTCTTCTTTTTTTCTTATTCTGATGTACTGTGTTCATGGTTAATATGCATGACTTTAAGCATAATTAACTGATGATAGGGTTTATTAACCACTTATGTACTTGTTATACTTGCAGTGACCAATAACTGAAATCATATGCTCTTTATCTTAGGAAGTATCAGAGGCTCAGAGCCGCTGCCATTTTTTGTTATATATAGCTTTCATCCCCACACCAATTTCTGACCAAGACATGTTATACGTTTATTTTTTGCATGCAGTTTGGCAGTGAATACGAAGTAACTCATGCTATTTTGAGGTCCAAATTAACTTATCAAATTATATTGCCTTCTGACACTGTAGATCAAAATAATTGTCGTTGCATTAAGCCATTAGATGATTTTGGAATTTCCTGAACATTGCATATTCACTCAATTTGTTAATGCTGCCTCACACAGCCAAGAAGATACAATTTTCCTAATTAGCGCGTACGCACTATCAACGCGTGTTCCTGGCCCATGCTCGCACGCGGCCCACCCCTCACGCAGCCCATCTGTTCCTTTTCTCTTTTTTCTCGCTTGATATTTTTTCGCTTTCCTTTTTTTTTGCGTTTTTTCTTAATACTTTTTAATCTTACTTTTTTTCGCGCAGCTCATCTTTTTTTCGCTTTTTTCTTATTACTTTTTTAATCTTCTTATTTTCTGCTTTCTTTTTTCCGTGATTTTTTTCGCTTTCCCTTTTTTTTTGCGTTTTTTCCCACTACTTTTTAATCTTCCAGCAGCAAGTGTTTTCAATTTTTTGTGTTGAAAGTTTTTAAATATTGACTGTACTTGAAAATTTTTAAATCTTAATTAATTTAAAAATTTTTAAATCTCGACTTGAAAGTTTTCGAATCCGAGTTGAAAGTTTTTAAAATCTCGAGTTGCTCTTGAGTTGAAAGTTTTCAAAATCTCGAGTTGAAAGTTTTCAAATCTCGAGTTGAAAGTTTTCAAACCCTAGTTGAAAGTTTTTCAAATTTGAGATGAGAAGTTGAAAGTTTTCAAATTTTGATTTCAAAAATTCAAATTTCGAGTTGAAAAGTTTTTAAATCTAGATTGAAAGTTTTCAAAATTTGACTTCACGTGTAGATCTGTTTTTAGTCTGTTACTTAAAAAAAATTAAAAAATTAGGACACGGCAAATTACCGAGAAATCAAAACTAGTTATGGCGCTAATTACAACGTTAATCGTGGGTTGTCGCACGAGGGTTGGGCCGCGTGCGCGTTGCTGACACGCACGCACCAACTAGGAATCCCCAAGAAGATACTCCCTCCGGACTGATAATATTAGTCGTTTTGGATAAGGGTAAAGTCAAACTTTAAAATCTTTGACTACAAATAATTTCTAAAATATTTATCTTAAAAATATAAAAACCATATGTGTAGATTAGTCTTAAAAAGTACTTCAAACAAACCATATATTTGTTGATATTTCTATATATATTATAATAGAAAATAATTGTCAAAGTTACTTTTTGGAGACCGTGCCCTTCTCCAAAACGACAAGTATTATTAACCCGGAGGGAGTATATGTGCAGCTCAGCATTCCATACTGGGAGGGCGGAGACGATAAGCTACATCCCGTTTAACCGGTTCCAATCCTACCCCTCTGAGATCGACGGTTAGATGTGAGTGGCACCTCCTGGTACCTGGTACCTGGTACCTCTTGGTACCTCCTCAAGAATGGTAAAAATTCTCATATTTATTTGATGCTTTTGCTTTGTACCCGTTTATCGTAAGGGCACGGCAAAGCCGCGCTAAGTTTTCTAGTTTTTTTTTCTATAGATGGCCAAATAGGCCGCCCGGACCGACACGGCCTGACCTACACGCAGGGCTAGGCCGTGCCCACTCACTTGCTGCACCATCAGCCCAGGCACAGCCCAATAAGACTTGGGTCGTGCCGGGCCGACCCGAAGACATGAAAGCCTACGGTGCTCCTTCTTGAAAAAACTTTGGCTCCCTAATCTCTTTGTGCCGTCTCTTATATGTTTGGAATAAGTTTATTTTGCATTCCTCGTCTCTTTGGGACATACCTTATATGGCTAGAATAAGTTTATTTTTGGCTCCCTCAACTACTTAACTCTCTAATCGTTGGACTGGGTCATACCGGATTGGCCTATCATGCCGAGGCAGAGGCCCAAACATGGTCTAATTAAAGGTCGTGCTGTGCTTGGACTGGGCCAAAATCTCGTGCCATGAGCCGGGCCATCGGGCCTCAGGTCTTTCGGTTTACCGTGGGACCTATTCTACAGTACCCTGCAGGTAATAAACGCTAAAGAACTTTGAAAAAAGGTACTACCTCCGTCTCAAATTAGTAGTCGCTTTAACTTTTTTTCTTATAACGTTTGATCTTTCATCTTATTTGAAAAATTAGTGTAAATATAAAAACGAAGAAGTCATAATTAAAGTATTTTAAATAATAAAGCAAATCACAAATAAAATAAATAAAAATTCCATAATTTTTTTGAATAAGACGAAAAATCAAAAATTAAAAAAAAAAAACTCAAAGCGATAAGAATTCTAGGACGGAGGTAGTAACTGTGTCGGTATATATATTTTAGAATGGAGTCAAAACATTTTTTTTCCGACTTATCGAGTTGAAAACATAGGCCGAATCCGAGTCCTAGGTCCAAGTCCGAATGCGTTGGTGCTTGTGATCACAGTCCTGATCACTAGAACCCAATGACATTCTGATGGCCGAATTCCGATAGCTTCTCGGCGTTCACGAAGCCCAACGGCACGTACAGCCTGTTGGAGTTAATTTATTTCTAGAACATACCAGCCTACTCTCTAACTCTCTCTACTACTCATGAAACAAAAGTCAAGGAGCAAGTCCTTCCTCTGTGAAATTTCTAGAGTAGTGTAGACAATAATATGTTCTTTGTGAGTTCTAGTATTTTCATGCATGTACCAGTACTAGTTGTGTTCAGAAAAGTTCCTAGCCATCCTATAAATAGGCAGCTATGTCCTAGATGTGATGCTGCTGTCCAACAATCAATGTAACGTGCAATACTTGAGCAAAGCATAACCAGTTTGTGAAACAAACACAGAGCTTCTCTCCTCTGTTCTCCTTCTCTGTTCCATTGCTAGCAAAATAATCAACAACAACAACTGGTATCAGAGCGCCCAGGTTCGAGTAGGGCGTGACGGAGTAGCACGGCGTATCGGTATTGTCAATTGAAGCTACAAGTATGGCTTCAAGTTCGGGCGCCACAATGGCGCAGTCTATGGTTCCTGTATTTGCAGGAGAAAATTATGATATATGGAGCATCAAGATGCGGACGCTGCTGCTATCTCAAGGATTGTGGGATATTGTTGAGAATGGCTATCAAGAGTATTCCGCTGGAGAAACTCTTACGGCGGAACAGAAAAAGTCTTTGGCAGAGGATCGGATGTCGGACGCCAAGGCCTTGTTCTTGATCCAACAAGGAGTTGCGGAAAGTCTATTTCCGCGTATTATTGGCGCCAAGAAATCCAAGGAAGCATGGGACAAGTTGAAGGAGGAGTTTCAAGGATCTCAGAAGGTACTTGCGGTGAAGCTTCAAACCTTGAGAAGACAATTTCAGAATTTGCTAATGAAGGAGTCAGAGAAGGTAAAAGACTATTTCTCAAGAGTTATTGAGATCGTTAATCAGATACGCCTCTATGGTGAAGATATAAACGACCAGAAGGTTGTGGAGGAAATTTTAATCAGTCTGCCTGAAAAATACGAGTACATTGTTGCTGCTATTGAGGAGTCGAAAGACTTGTCGACTCTCACAATTCAGCAACTAATGAGCTCGTTGGAATCTCACGAAGAAAGAAAGCTTCAGCGCGAAGGGAGCTCTATTGAAAATGCATTTCAGTCAAAGTTGAGCTTCAGGCCTCAAAACTCAAGGTTTCGCGGAAATTTTCAAAAAAATGGATTTCCAATGCGAGACCGTGGTTATTTTCAGAAAAATGGCTTTTCCAGGCAGAAGGAAGATGGTCAAGAGAGAAGAGAAAAAGGTACGTCCAGTTCAAATTTGTGGTGTGACATTTGCCAAAAATCTAGTCATACTACAGATATGTGCTGGAAGAAAATGACCTGCAACAAGTGCAAAAGAAAGGGCCATATTCAAAATATTGCAGAACTCGAGAAATTAATCGGGCTAATTTTTCACAAGAAAAGGAAAAATCTGAAGAAATGGTTTTCTCTTGCCATACTGCTCAAGAAGAAAAAGATGATGTTTGGGTTATTGACAGTGGTTGTACAAACCATATGGCCGCTGATCCAAATTTATTTCGAGAAATGGATTCATCGTATCATGCAAAGATCCACATGGGAAATGGCTCTATAGCCCAAAGTGAAGGCAAAGGTACGGTTGCTGTTCAAACAGCAGACGGTCCAAAATTTATAAAAGATGTTTTGTTGGTACCCGATTTAAAGCAAAATTTGCTAAGTATTGGGCAGCTTCTAGAACACGGGTACGCGGTTTATTTTGAAGTCTTTTCTTGCAAAATATTGGATCGTAAAATAATCGTCTGGTTGCCAAAATAAATATGGAGAAGAACAGAAATTTTCTATTAAGGATGAATCATCCAACTCAAATGGCTCTCAGGAGTGAAATTGATATTTCCGATTTATGGCACAAAAGAATGGGTCATCTTAATTACAGAGCATTGAAGCTACTCAGGACAAAAGGTATGGTTCAAGGCCTTCCATTTATTACTCTCAAGTCTGACCCATGTGAAGGATGTGTATTTGGAAAACAAATTCGGGCTTCTTTTCCCCACAGTAGAGCTTGGAGAGCAAGTGCACCATTGGAACTAGTGCACACTGATATAGTTGGTAAAGTGCCAACAATTTCAGAAGGAGGAAATTGGTACTTTATCACATTTATCGATGATTATACAAGAATGATCTGGGTATATTTTCTAAAAGAAAAATCTGCAGCCTTGGAGATATTCAAAAAATTCAAGGCCATGGTGGAAAATCAGAGTAATCGAAAAATTAAAGTATTGCGCAGCGATCAAGGAGGAGAATATATCTCAAAAGAATTTGAGAAATATTGTGAAAATGCTGGCATCCGAAGACAGCTAACGGCAGGCTATAGTGCTCAACAAAATGGAGTTGCAGAACGGAAAAATCGGACGATCAATGATATGGCCAATTCTATGCTCCAAGACAAAGGTATGCCTAAATCTTTCTGGGCTGAAGCAGTTAATACTGCAATTTATATTTTAAATAGAAGTCCTACCAAGGCAGTACCAAACCGTACACCTTTTGAAGCTTGGTATGGTAAAAAGCCTGTCATTGGTCATATGAGAGTATTTGGTTGCATTTGCTATGCTCAAGTGCCAGCACAAAAGAGAGTAAAATTTGATAATAAAAGTGATCGGTGCATATTTGTTGGCTATGCTGATGGTATCAAAGGCTATAGACTTTATAATTTGGAGAAAAAGAAAATTATCATTAGCAGAGATGTGATTTTTGATGAGAGTGCTACATGGAACTGGAAGTCTCCAAAAGCCTCTAGTACTCCATTATTGCCAACCACTACCATCACACTAGGCCAACCACATATGCATGGCACTCATGAAGTGGAAGATCATACTCCAAGTCCACAGCCATCAAGTCCAATGTCAAGCTCAAGTGCTAGTTCAGATTCAAGCCCGAGCAGTGAAGAGCAAATTTCTACACCGGAATCAGCTCCAAGACGGGTAAGAAGTATGGTTGAATTATTAGAATCTACTTCTCAACAAAGAGGGTCAGAACAACATGAATTTTGCAATTATTCAGTTGTTGAGCCACAAAGTTTCCAAGAAGCAGAAAAACATGATAATTGGATAAAGGCCATGGAAGATGAGATTCATATGATTGAGAAAAATAATACATGGGAGTTGGTTGATCGTCCTAGGGACAGAGAAGTTATTGGAGTTAAGTGGGTTTATAAGACAAAATTAAATCCAGATGGCTCAGTTTAGAAATACAAGGCAAAACTTGTGGCAAAAGGCTTTAAGCAAAAGCCTGGGATTGATTATTATGAGACATATTCTCCTGTTGCCAGGCTAGAGACAATTCGTACCATAATTGCTCTAGCAGCTCAAAAGAGGTGGAAGATTTATCAACTTGATGTTAAATCGGCTTTCTTAAATGGCTATCTTGATGAAGAAATCTATGTTGAACAACCTGAAGGGTTTTCAGTCCAAGGGGGAGAAAATAAGGTATTCAGACTCAAGAAGGCTTTATATGGATTAAAGCAAGCGCCTAGAGTGTGGTATAGTCAAATTGACAAGTACTTTATTCAGAAAGGATTTGCCAAGAGCATAAGTGAGCCTACTCTATATATCAACAAAACAGGTACGGATATCCTAATCGTCTCACTCTATGTTGACGATTTGATATATACTGGCAATAGTGAGAAGATGATGCAAGACTTTAAAAGAGATATGATGCATACATATGAAATGAGTGATCTGGGCTTGCTCCACTATTTTCTCGGTATGGAAGTGCATCAAAGTGATGAAGGAATATTTATATCACAAAGGAAATATGCTGAAAATATTCTAAAGAAATTTAAGATGGATAACTGCAAGTCAGTTACAACCCCCTTGTTGCCAAATGAAAAGCAAAAGGCTAGAGATGGAGCTGATAAGGTAGATCCAACAATTTACAGAAGCTTAGTTGGAAGTTTATTATATTTGACCGCAACACGACCGGATATTATGTTTGCGGCAAGTTTATTATCAAGATATATGTCTAGCCCAAGTCAATTAAATTTTACCGCTGCAAAGAGAGTTTTGCGGTATATCAAAGGGACCGCAGATTATGGTATATGGTATAAGCCAGTTAAAGAATCAAAATTAATTGGCTATACGGACAGTGACTGGGCTGGATGTCTTGACGATATGAAGAGCACATCAGGCTACGCTTTCTCACTTGGTTCAGGTATGTGCTCCTGGTCTACAAAAAAACAAAATATTGTCGCTTTATCTTCAGCCGAAGCAGAATATGTAGCAGCATCAAAAGCTGTTTCACAAGTTGTTTGGTTGAGGAGAATTATGGAAGATCTGGGCGAGAAGCAATATCAGCCTACTACAATTTATTGCGACAGTAAGTCTGCAATTGCGATCAGCGAAAATCCAGTCAGTCATGACAGGACGAAACATATTGCTATCAAGTATCATTATATCCGGGAAGCAGTTGATCGCCAGGAAGTTAAATTGGAATTTTGCCGAACTAATGAGCAGTTGGCAGATATATTTACCAAGGCTTTATCCAAAGAAAAATTTGTCCGCGACAGAGAGCTCATCGGAGTTTGCAAGAAATAAATTAAGGGGGAGTTTGTTGGAGTTAATTTATTTCTAGAACATACCAGCCTACTCTCTAACTCTCTCTACTACTCATGAAACAAAAGTCAAGGAGCAAGTCCTTTCTCTGTGAAATTTCTAGAGTAGTGTAGACAATAATATGTTCTTTGTGAGTTCTAGTATTTTCATGCATGTACCAGTACTAGTTGTGTTCAGAAAAGTTCCTAGCCATCCTATAAATAGGCAGCTATGTCCTAGATGTGATGCTGCTGTCCAACAATCAATGTAACGTGCAATACTTGAGCAAAGCATAACCAGTTTGTGAAACAAACACAGAGCTTCTCTCCTCTGTTCTCCTTCTCTGTTCCATTGCTAGCAAAATAATCAACAACAACACAGCCGCCTGTCTCATGCATATATTGCAGCTGCAAACCTAAGCGCTCGATCGATCGCTCGCTTAGCTTGATTCTACGCACTCCAATTAAACCCGGTACACGAGCGTACGTCCAAATGACGACGACCACGGGCGCAGCTGCTGCCATGGCGGAGGTCGGCGGTGGCGGCCTCCCGCCGTCGCGCGCCGTGCTCGCCTCGCGGTTCCGTTCCAACTCCGACCACCTCATGCGGCTCCACTCCACCTGGATCAACAGCGCCGCCACGCCCGCCGCTGCGCCGTATAGCCGCGAGTCGCTCGCGATGCTCGCCGCGCGGCTGCTCTCCGTCTCCGACGACCATCTCCAGCGCCAGCAGCAGCAACATGTCTCCATGATTATCTCCACCTCCCTGCCCGGCTGCACCACCGGCGGCGTGGCGCCCGCATTCAAGGAGGCGATCGAGGCGCTCAGGGACGTCGTCGTCGACCAGCTGGCGCCGGCCGCGGAGTGCGCGATCTGCCTCCACGGCCAGGACGCGGCGACGGCGGCGGCGGGACGGTGGAAGGAGATGCCGTGCGGGCACCGGTTCCACGGCGTGTGCCTGGTGAAGTGGCTGCGCGTGCACGGCACGTGCCCCATGTGCCGCCACCAGATGCCTGCAGAGGAGGCGGCGGCGGCTGCTGCTGCTGAGGGACGCCGGAGCTGAAACCTGCTGATCCTATAGCCATGCCAGGCAGATGGGCTGCACGGCTTCTAGTTCTATCGAGAGCGTTGCTTCCTTATGGTCATCCAATTCGTTATGGTTATCGGATAACAGTGGTGCTCCAAGGCCCAAGCTAGCACGGGCCGACAGAGCATTTTGATGTTTGTGTATTCTACGATGTGAAGGTGGAGTAGATTTCCTTTTACAGCATGCAAAAGACTAATATATGTGACACCGATCTACAATCATATATTCTATCATGTGATTGGATAACTGCTTTTACAGCATGCAAAAGACTAAGGGGGTGTTTAGATTAGGGGTGTAAAGTTTTGTCGTGTCACATCGGATATACGGATACTCATTTGAAGTATTAAACGTACACTAATAATAAAAATAAATTACAAATTCTGCCTATAAACTGCGAGACGAATTTATTAAGCCTAATTAATCCATCATTAACAAATGTTTACTGTAGCACCACATAGCCAAATCATGGATAATTGGGCTTAAAAATTTTGTCTCGCAATTTACACGCAAGCTGTGTAATTAGTTATTATTTTCTATGTTTAATACTCCATGCATGTGTCCAAACGTTCGATGTGACAGGGAATAAAACTTTTGCTCGGGAACTAAACAGGGTCTAATATATGTGACACCGATCTACGATAATGTATTATATCATGTGATTGGATATAATTGCATTTTAGTGAATTTTCTCCTAAACTAATTATCTAATCTACGATCCAATCACGTTGTTGTATTTGTTGTAATTAAATCTTTATGACAAGATATCGCATGATTATATTCTGATGAAAAAAAACATAAGTTTCAATCCGTTAACATTAGTTGTTTCATATGATATAGCGACATGTTTTAACATGTACTTCACCATGTTTCATAAAATTTTTAAATATTTCGGTTGCTATTTTTTTCACTATATATAACTTAATGCTTTATTCGTTGGTCAACTGAAACATTTGACCGACCGATTTTTTTGGGGGGCATTGGGCGCCCGATGGGAAGATTTTCATGTGATGTCTCCAACCTTCCCTACTTGTTAATCCCTCCGTCCCTAAATATAAGGGATTTTGGTTGGATGTGGCACATACTAGTACAACAAATCTGGACAAGTTCATATCCAACAAAAAATCCTTATATTTAGGGGCGAGGGATCGAGTATGGACTATATGCATACATGGTTGTATATATGTGATATATTTGTCTGTGTATATATGTGCGGATCCTATATTCCTATATACAACATAATAAAGATATATTACATACAGTGTATTCATGTCTCATGTAAAGTTTGCTGTACTAAGGCTATGTTTATATCCACAGGTGTAAAGTTTTGGCGTGTCACATCGGATATACGGATATATATTTGAAGTATTAAACATAGACTAACAACAAAACAAATTACAGAATCTGCCTGTAAACTGCGAGACGAATTTATTAAACCTAATTAATCCGTCATTAGCAAATATTTACTACAGCACCACATTGTCATATCATGGAACAATTAGGCTTAAAAGATTCATCTCGCAATTTATAAGCAATCTGTGTAATTAGTTGTTTTTTCTTTATATTTAATTTAATACTCCATGTATATATCAAAACATTTGATATTACAGGGTGAAAATTTTTAACGGGCCTTAACGAAAACAAATTGAATATGCGATTATACAAACAAACGCTGGCCATGGATGTCGTCGGGGTATCGAAGAGGCCGCGACGCCTCGCCGAAGCTCACGTCGTGGTGTACGACGCTGTCCCGGTGCGCCAGCAGCGCCACATCCAGTACAGGACCACCCGAGCTGGAGATGCCGCGCACCCACAACCACGCTCCGCGCCGGAGGCTGTACGCGTCGACCTCGCCGCCGTTGCGGACGATCACCTCCTCGCCCTCCACCTCGCCGTGCACCGCCTCCACCTGGGTCTCCGACGTGAACGTCCTCGACAGGTCGCGCCGCCCGTCCCCGTCCCACATAACCAGGCTGACCCTCTCCATCAGCCGCCAGCCGCTGATCCGCGCGTCGTCGGAGCAGTGGTGGTAGTCGTCGAGCACCCACATCTCCATCGTGCTCGTCGCCCGAGCGACGGCCACGGCGCAGAGCTTGCCGCTGGAGAGGACGCAGATTCGCGATCTCGCCATGTCTTCTTCCTCGCCACGGCGGCGCGGCGGCGCATCCATCAGCCGGAACCTCTCGCGCGCCCGCTCGAACACGAGCACCTGCAGTTTCCCGGCGGAGCCGGAGCCCCGCTGCACTAGCCAGTGGAGGTTGCCGTGCAGTCGGATGGAGCGAGCTCCGTGCATCTTCAGCCGCGCATCTGCGTCTTCCAGTTGAGGCAGGGGAACCTCGCGCCAGGCGCCGTCTCCGACTCGCCGGAGCCGGAAGGCGGTCGCGACGTACAGGCCGGGGTCCACGAGGCACGCGGCCTCGCCGGCGGCGTGCAGGAGGTGGAAGCGCATGGTGGCCGGGTGGGCGTAGGCGCCGATGATGACGCCGCGGCCGGGCGGGGGAGAGACGGTGGCGCACGCCATGGCGAACGGATGCCACAGCACGTAGCCCCGGCGCCCGCTTCCGTCGTCGGGCCAGCCGAACAAGCGCCAGCGGAGTCTCCGGAGCGGAGGAGCGCCGCGCTCGACGCAGAGCACGCCGTCTCAGGAGCCGAGGACCATGGTCGCCGCCGGGGCGTAGGGCGAGGGGATCAGCGTGAGGTCGAGCGGCGGCGCCTTGCGGACGTCGCCGCGGCACCATCTGCTGCGGAACGAGTCGAAGAGCACGACCTCGCGGAGCCTTTGCTGGAAGGTCCAGTCGCCGTCTTGTCGGAGGCAAAACGTGTGGTCGGCCTCGGCGATGCCGGCGGGGCGCTCGGCGTGGGCGCGGCGGAAGCTCGGGTCGGAGACGAGGGAGCGCCAGCCCTTGCACACGGCGAGGCAGCGGGTGGCGCTGCGCGGCGGCAGGCGGAGCAGGATGTCCCGGAGCAGGTCGTCCGGCAGATGCTGCTCCGCGGCGGCGGCGGCGGTGATCATCTCGACGTGTGCATGTCGCGTACTTCTTCGGTTGTTTCCTTCCATGGCTGCGCTTTATGTATCGTTCGTCTCGTAGTAGTTCAAGGGACGATACCAACCAGAGTCCTCGATGAGTAAAATGTGCCGTGCCGAGATCAAACAGGATTCGTCGTCCGCACGCGCGCGTCACCCACGAACGCGCCGGAAGCACAACGACTCATTCTTTTTTTTTTTTCCTTTCTTCTGCTTAGTTCACAGAGAAAGAATAAGAAAAGAAAAAAAATAAAATACGAGAAGAAAAGAAGAAAAAGGAAAAGAAAAAATATTAAATGGATCTTATTTATCAGTCAAAATAATGTCACGTCAGCTGGCAGCAGACGTACGGCGACATCGCCGCGCACTCGGCCATGTCGGCTCTGGACATGCTGCAGTGCAGCCTGATGAAGATGATCACCAGCGCGGGCGCTGGTGACCTGTTCGACGCGTTGTCTTCCGCGCCCGCGCCCACCCGCATGACAAGGAGGTCGGCGACGACGAAACTGATGAGGTGATGATGACGAAGACATTGATGGTGATGTCATGCATCGAGGTACAGTGACGACGGCGGCGCCGAAAAGGAGGAGGCTGCCGTCGGGAGCATCAACGACGACATTGATCGATGACCATTATTCAAATTAAACTGTGCCATGAAGAATTGCCGGTCTCAATGTGTCATCCTCACCCCACGCATCACATGTGCAACAAATACTCCTACGATGTCTCCACTTCTTCGTTGTTGTGAACTACAGGCATACTAGGGGTGTGTTTGGTTGCAAGCCACACTTTGCCACAGTTTGCCATGTCTAAGGTTAGGCAAATTTGACAGGTGGTATTGAATGTGACATATTTGTGTTATGAACTATTACAACGTAATACTCCATTCGTCCCTAAATATTTGACACCGTAGACTTTTTTAAACATGTTTGACCGTTTGTCTTATTTAAAAAATTTAAGTAATTATTAATTATTTTTCTATCATTTGATTTATTATTAAATATACTTTTATGTATACATATAGTTTTACATGTTTTACAAAAGTTTTTGAATAAGAAGAACGGTCAAACATGTTTAAAAAAAATCAACGGTGTCAAATATTTAGGGACGGAGGGAGTAACAATTTATATATGTAAAGTATTCCCCTCCGTTTTATATTATAAGTTGTTTGTCTCTTTTCCTAATCAAACTTATTTCAGTTTGTCCAAGTTTATAGAAAAAATATAATAGTATTTTCAATAGAAAACAAACATATTATTAAAATATATATTCAATATTAGATTTAATGAAACTAATTTCATATTTTACATGTTGCTAAGTTTTTCTATAAATTTGGTTGACTAGAAAAAAAGTCAAATAATTTATAATATGAAACGGATGGAGTATTCAACTATTCATGTCTCATGCAACTATGCAAGTTTGTTGTACTGTCGAAAACAAATTAAATGAGAGTATATATTGTACCTTAATTTTTTAATATATGATGTTGTTGATTTTTATTCATGTTTGACCATTTGTTTTATTAAAAAAATAAAGTAAATATGTTTTTTTTATTGTAGCTTGATTTATCATTAAGTAAATACGAAGGCTTATCTTATTAAGGTGGGCTTGGGTGATGGATTTGAGGCTGATTGCCGAGCGAGCTAGAAGAGGAGATCGACCAGGCGGGAGAGATGCACTACACGCGGCGCAAGATATAGGGCGGCCGGATGACGAGACAGCGTCGGAGTCGGATTACACGAAACGACACGGACGCGTCGGAGTCCAATGGAGAGGGCCCCGATCGATCGGCTCCAAATGGGCTCTTGTGCATACCTGTGCCCGATACGCGGCACGTGTTCACCCAAATAATCCAACGGCTTGAGCGTTCTCGGCTCGGCTCCCAGGCGGACCGGAGTCGGCTCAACCGCACCCATCGTCCGTCGCCGCCGTTGCCTTCGTCGTCCCGCGTCGCCTCTCCTGTCGTCGACCTCCGGGGTCCTTTGCCAGATGACAGCATGACGACGATCGAGGAAGCCGCCAAGCTCCGGCGAGCACTCGATCGATTCGTGGGAACGCTTCCAGATAAACCATCCTATCTATCTCAATCTCCGATTTGGTTGCGTTGTCTTATCACTCTTCAAACAATAGAATTCTTCATGTTAGGAACGTACGATGGGATCGAGGCTTCTGATGACAAAGTGACGAACTGATGATGAGCATCAGAAGGAATCTTCAGACAACCTCCAACTCCAAGTATCCAAGCAAAGCAAGAATTCAACAATCTGAATAATGGAAGCAATTCCGGGCCGAAGGGTATGAGAAATTGGGGTTTCACATTCTCTATCATAATGGCACTATCACTATAGACATAAATATGTGGGGCAATAAAAGGGTGAGACCCACGTACCAGTGACTGTAATGATAGTGACATTATGGTAGAGAATCCTCAACCGAGAAATTGAAGGTTAGATCGGATCTACTTCAAAAGTGGAATATGAAGGCAGGAGGAAATACACACTTTGGCCAAAACATTCTAATTTTTTTGCTAGTGAGTTTGTGCCAGATGGGTGTCTGTGCTAGTTGCCGAAATTTTTTAGTTCTTTTTCTGCACGGATACCCTGCAGAGTTGACATGCAGGATGGTAAAACGTAGTATTCTCAAAGCGATGGTGAGGATTTTTAGGGTTCAATGACGGACGAATGCTTTATCAATCAGTTTGTACCTTGTACGAATCGCTGTTGCGAACGACGGAGGCAACGCCGGCAGAAGATGACGGAGCGACGTAGGGCGACAAAGGCAACGTCAGCGGAGGGATTATCCTTACTCTAAAATTGTTGTCTAATTCCTTGAATCCTTTCTCAATACTTGATTTGATTTAAAGTTCATCGTCCGATGAACGTGTGAATTCAGTGGTGTGTACCGAGTAAATCTGTCCACGTATTCAGTAGTGAATTAATGAACCAGTTTAGAGCAGGTACAATAAGATGACTCGGCAGGCTCCAAAAAGATCCACAACATTCTTTTCTTACGTGAAAAAAAGAGAATTGAGGAGAGAGAGATGAAAGCAGGCGACTAATTTGCCGAAAATTTGACAATTTGGCCCTTTTTGAAAACTATTTGCAAATTTGGTCCCTGGCAAAAACTATCACTAGATTTGGACGTACCCCGACCTCAGCGCCATGGTCGATGGCGCTGAGCTTGAACACCTCAGCACCGACCGCATCAGCGCTGAGTACGTAACGGCCCTAAGACGAGGATGGACGGAACGGCACAATGTCAGCGCCGACCGCATTGGCGCTGTGTTTCAGGACCTCAGCGCCATCGGGTCTGGCGCTGAGGTCCTACATCCCTTGGCCGAGCCGCGCCCAGCAGCCCGGCCCTTCTTTCTTCCTCCTCAGTGGCTCTCGGCTGAGGCGCAGCGGCGCCGAACCATCTCTCTCCTCCCCTCCAAAAAATCGAAAAAATCTCCACTAAATCGTCGCATTTTGGAGGGGAAATTGTTGGAGGACATAGTGGCAAGGTATTCTCCTCCGAATCCTCTCGTCATTTCGCAATTTTTTGCTTGGATTTGCTCATTGATGGATGAACCCTAGAATCGTGATTTGAGGTTATTTTCCCAAATTAGTTGGTTCTCTACTCTGTGGTTGTAGTTGTTATTGGTGATGCAATGGTTAGATGCTCATAGAACCCTAATTTTTAGTGGAGATTTTTGGCCCTTAGGGAAGAACCCTAATTTTTCCCCCAAATTAGTGAAGAACACTTCTTTTTTTTAAAATTTTTATCACAAGGCGAGAGTTCAAATTTAGAATGGATCGTTACAAATGGAAGATTGTGTATGTTTAGATATTTATGGACAATTTCGTTGGGGGACATAGTTGTAGGTTAGATTTTTTCTTATTGCAAATTCAAGTTTTTAAGAAATGCAATATGCTAATATGTCGGTTAATGTTGTAGATGGATAGATTAGTACGATTGCACTATGGTGGTTCGGTGGTAGAGCAAAGTAACAGTGGTAGCAATTTCGAAGGGATGAGTGTTAAGCAACTTATATTTGGTGGAAAACCTAGTTTTGAGGAGTTAGTTTGTCGTACAAAGGATGTGCTGGGGTGGAGCAATCAGTCTATAGCTATACAAGGTAGATATGATGTTGGAGCAAGACCCATTTCACACAAGTACATGCTAGATTTGAATGGGGAGTTGGAGTGGAACACATATGTGGATATAGTGTTGGGCTCCTAATTCAAGTCGCTTGAGGTGGTTGCTTCGAAGCTTGATCGTACTAACTGCAGAGATGATTCTTTTGACCTCAATCGCACACTGTTTTATGATGAACCAAACTATGAAGCATTTGATGATGAAGGAGCTATGAAAAGTCAGTCGGTTAAGTCTTTGACAGTTGAGGAAGTCATAGAATCTCAAGGGATGGGGGTTGATGTTAACATGCAAAAGAAGAAAGCAGTTGATGCAAATGAGGGAAGGAATCAGGAATCTGATAGGGTGGAGATAAATGTGGAGTTGCAGAAGGAGGAAGCAGTTGAAGCGAATAAGGCAAGGAGGCTTGAATCTGAAGGGGTGGAGGTAAATGTGGAATTGCAGAAGGAGGAAGCAACAGAGGTGAATGAGGCAAGGAGTCAGGTAGTTCCGATAGTTGGAAATCATGTTGATGATGATAATGAAGTGGCAGATGGATCAATGGGGGGAGGTGGAGAAGAGCGTACAACGGATGCTCAATTAGCATCCTTGGTGCGGTTCTGTTTTCGAGACAAAATATATACTCGGAGGGAGTGTGAGGAGACTTTGTTGATGAATGGATTGAGTGTTGATTTGTTGCACCAACATTCAAAGGAGTATGATGACACACATGAGGAGGAGGGATATGAGGTTGAGTATGCCGTAGACTCAGATGACGATCATCTAGTAGCCAAGATGTCTCAGGAAGAAAGGGAGGTGTTTGAGAAATTAGTTGGACGCAATCCAGAGGTTGTTCAGTTCGAGGATGTTAGCGATTATGAGCTAGCAGTTGTTGATGGAGGAGTAACATACAATGGCATCATCGATGCAATGGGTGAGGAGCCAAAGAATGGTTTGGAATTTAAATCTCTTGAGCTATTACAGATATGGCTGCAGAGTTACTCGATCAGTGTGCATCGTCCATTCCATGTGAAGCACTCCAACGCTTCTAAAAAGTACACGGTGGCTTGCATCGAAGAATCATGCGAATGGCAGGTTCGTGCAAGGAAGACTAAGGATGGGAGGTGGAGAGTTACCGGTGTAGGCAAAGAGCACACATGTTGTAGTGCTGAGGCTTCTGGCAATCACTTGCAACTAACTTCTAAGTTCATCGGTAATAGGTTGCAACCATTTGTCCGAGCTGAGCCGACATTGACTCATGTTGCTATAGTTGAGGCTGTGGAGGCCATATGGCACTATCGTCCTTCGTACGGTAAAGCTTGGCGTGCAAAGCAGGTGGCCATGAAGAACATATGGGGAGATTGGGATGAGGCATATGTTCGGCTCCCAACGCTTCTAAATGCTATTAAGGCTAAGAACCCCACAATGCATTATGTTGTTGAGCCTCACCCAGAGAGGTCGAGGCCAGTGGATGGGGTAATGAGACGTGTATTTGGGCGTGCCGCATGGATCTTTCGGCCGGCATGGACTCTAGCTGGCATAGCTACAGATCCCGAGGATGTTGAGGAGATGAACGAGTATGACACCCACACTCGAGCAAGAGCGACGGTCAAGTACGGGCCTATACGTGACCGAGTGGTGAGTATTAAGGCTCAGAGTTGTTCATTTCACATTACACCTACATGTTCTCACAATATTAAATCCACTTGCAGACACGTGAGCTGATGAGGTCCGTGAACGACGTGGGTGTTGCCCTTGGCACACCCGCTGGGTCAGAGAATGAAGTTGGGATACTTCGGAGCGCACTTCAAGTAATTAACCAATTAGTTCAATCCATGAATCATTTCACTTGCCTCTAACTAATTTGTTTTGTTCTTGCAGAGGCTAAAACAACGAAGTCGGATGTTAGCGGCAAGACTTGGTTGTAGGTCCACAGACGCAGTTGACCCACAACCAAGACTAATGTGGACACAGGCCGGAGAAACAAGTCAACAAAGAGCTGAAGAGGAAGGGGAGGAAGAATATGATGAAGGGGAAGAAGAAGATGGACAGAGTGACGAAGAGGAAGAGGAACAACCCGAAGAAATCGGGTCATCTCAGCTTGCAGGTGCCCCGCAGCCATCGCAACCTTCCCAGGGTCGCCCGCAAAGAAAGAGGGCACCGGTGGACCGGTACACACCTTCCACTAGTGGCCGGAGAGGTCGGCACTAGTGGATTACTTTGTACTTAACACTCTAGGCAGCGTTAGACTTATATCAAACTCTAGATGATGGTTGATGGATGTGTTGAACTCTATATTTTGTGATGGTTGATGGATGTGATGAACTCTAAATACAGTGATGGTTGATGGATGTTCTGTTGCTGTGATGTGTTAAATATTGTGTGGCTGTCAATTTTGTGATGCTAAATACTCTATATTTTGTGATGCTGTCAATTTCTGTGTGGCTGGCTGTGCTTTGCCAGCCACTGCTAGACCTTAGTGCCAAATAGAATGGCGCTGAGATTGTACAGGTCAGCGCCAGAACAATTGGCGCTGAGGTGCACAACAGCAGCGCCAATCCATTTGGCGCTGAGCTGCAGCTCACCCGGCGACTCAGCATCCCTCGGGTGGCAATCTCAGCGCCAAATCGGCTAGCACTGAGATGGCCGACCTCAGCGCCAGGTTCTTTGGCGCTGAGATGCGGCTCAGAATCCCTCGGGTGGCAATCTCAGCGCCAAATCAGATGGCGCTGAGATGGCCAACCTCAGTGCCAGTATGTTTGGCGCGGAGATTCAGCCCCCCCCCCCAAACGTCAGCAGACGGCGGTACACCGAAGGAAACGGCCGTCACGTACTCAGCGCCGATGCGGTCGGCGCTGAGGTGTTCAAGCTCAGCGCCATCGACCCTGGCGTTGAGGTCGGGGTCCAGATCTGGTGATAGTTTTTGCCAGGGACCAAATTTACAAATAGTTTTCAAAAAGGGTCAAATTGTCAAATTTTCGGGACTAATTTGTAGCTGCACGCTACACAGGTTCCCACGCGCTATAATCGGCATGCAACTAGTACTAGCGATAGAAAACACTTTCAGCGGGCCGGTGTCACGCCCAGAAATTTCCGAATAGAATTTCAAGCAGAATGTGCATTAAATTCCCCGTCCAGGACCAGCCGGGGTACACAAGCGACAATGTTGACATTCAGATCCACGTCTTACAAACATCATAAAAGTTTACACAAATGCAGCAGAAGAGAAGAAAGGCAACAGGAGCTAAGCCTTGACTAAAACTGCAGCGGGAACACCACTCCACAGGCATCCTTGACGGCACGGACGAAGCCTACTCCTCGGAGAAACCTTCATCTGACACAACCTCGAACTCTGGGGTTGGGAAAAGTAGAGCAAGACTGAGTACTACCCACTGTACTCAGCAAGTCATACCGGAATAGGGATATGATGCAAGGAATTATCAAAGAAGAGCTAGAGTGGTTCATTTGCATAAAGCGAGCATTTATAAACAGAAGTTGAAAGATTAAACAGTTGTAATAATTAATTAATATTAACTATCCACTGTCCAACGCTGACCCACGTTGCGACAGGCCCAACCATCCACCTAAACTATCCAATTTCAAAAGATTACACTAGGGTGAGACTAATCACGGTGAATCTGGTTGACCGCCCATAACCGCGGGCACGGCTATTCGAATAATTTTACTCTGATCAGAGGTGTACAACTGTACCCACAAGACACAGCCCCACGACACGTTTCCGTGCGCCGACATGCCACCACGACATATCGGAAAGAGGCCGTGACAGGACCCTTCACATAACCCCCTCTAGCCAAGCACACCACACCTCAGGTTTCACCCCCGTCCCCAGAGGGCAACGGGCAGTCCCCTCTCGTGCCTAGGTGAATCCGGAAGCGACAGAGGCCGTCGCAGGGCCCGCCCCGCTCCATCACGCCCACCCTTGCCTGGATGCGTCGACTAGAGGAGAGCTACACTACAGGCCCAGCCGTTGCCCACGCTGGCTTGTGGTAAGTACGATAAGTTCTTCCAGGGCATCCCGCGAACCGGTCCTTAACTGTCATGGGTGCGTCCAGCAAACCATGCACCCACAGCCCACCATGTGATTTATTTTAATTAACCAACACCAAAGCGGTGTCACTAATCCAACAAAACCATTAGAACCAATAGTCTAAACATTAATAGGATTTTCCCCAATGTGAACTAGTTGAACTAAGCATGGCTAAGCAATCCCTAGTCCTAACTCTAATCATGTTAGCACCCCAAGTTGACAAAGAAACAAGGTACAACAATAGCATGGCTATGACAATAGGTAAACAACCCATAGTATCATTATAAAACAATGCAATATTTGAAAGAAAACAATAGAGCATTTGCAATATAGGATCAACATGTTCAAGTGACAAGCATGACTTGCCTTGCTCTGCTGCTGGAGGAACCTTGACGACTATTTCGAAGTACACCGGAGCGTCGGAGGAACCGGAATCTAGCGACATACAAGGCAAACATTGCAAAAAGGCTATAAGACTACTGAAACAGAGAACAAAACCATTTTTAATGGATTCTACACATTTTTCTAGATTTACTGAGACTTGAATGGGCTTAAACGGAGCTCGGATGAATTAGTTATGAATTTTAGAAGATTCACTGTGTTTATTACTATACAAGAAAAACCTTAAATCATTTATTGCGCAATATATTCCAGGGCTGACGTCATCAAGGCGGGGCGCGGCGCCGGCAAGCGGGACCCGCATGGCAGTGACTCGGGGAGGGCGGTCCACGGCGGATCGGGTCCACGGACCGGGGAGGAGCGGCGCACCACGCGGCGGCCACGCGACGGCCGAACCGATGGCCCCGATCTACCCAAGGGTAGATCGGACGGCGGCGGGAGCTCGCGGCCGGTGCGCGCGGGCACGGCGCAAACCGGCCCGGCGGCCATGGCGCGCGACGGCGCGGCGCGCATGTGTCACGTCCTGATAAATTCATCCCGAATTAAAAATCATTTTCCAAAAGGAATAATAGAATTAATTAAAATTCGAAAAGAAATTGGCAAACACTAAAATACGTACAAGAAAAATTCAAATGTGGCCCGGAGAATTTTTGTTAAATTCTCCTTGGTCTAAAAAGAGCCCTCAAATTTTAGTGGAATTTTCAGAGCACAAATAATAATTATTAAGAAATAAACAAAGTTAAAAAGGTTTTATAAAAAGAAAAGCCCTAAAAAGTCCTTTTTCCCCCCTTCCCCCTCTTGGGCCGACTCGGCCCAGCTCCCTCCCTCCCTCTCCTCTCCCCCGCGGCCCATCGGCCTCCTCCCCGCGCGCGCGCCGCTGACGGGCGGGCCCGCCTGCCACCCTCGCTGACGGGTGGGGCCCACCTGTCATCCCTGTCCTCCCGCCGCTCCCGCTGCCTCGCCCGTGCCCTAGCGCCGCCGCCGCCGCGAATCCCGCCGCCTCCCGCCGTCCCCGCGCGCATTAAAGTGGGGGGAATTATTCCCCGTGATCCCCTCTCCCTTTCCCCCTATTTTTCCCTCTCTCTCTCCCTCGGATTCGTTTGGAATCACTCCCGCAAACTTCGCCAGCGTCATTGATGGAGCCCGAGATCGCCGCGCCGGTTTCCTTCCCCTCCGGCCGCCCTCTCTCACTCCCAACACTATATAATCGCTCCCCGTGCCTCCCTCCTCCGTTTCCGCCGTTCGCCGCTCGCTCTCCCCGTCGGAATCGAGCTCGCGCCGTCGTCCTCTCTCTCCGCCGTCGCCGCCAAGCTTCGGTCCGCCGCCGTCGTCGCCCCGGTCCTCCTCCCGCTTCGGCATCGCCTCCTTCGGCTTCGCCGCGTCCCCGTCGACCTCGTCCACCCCTTCGTTTCGCCCGCCGACCGCCGGAACGCCGCCGTCCTCGTCGACCCGAGCCGCGCCGCCGCCTCTCTCCGCTTCGGTCGCCGTTTCCGTCGTCGCCGTCGACCCGGGGTGAGCCGAGGACCGCCATCTCGCTTCCTCCTTCCCTCCCCTCTCTCGGGCGCCGCTCCGTCGCGCCGGAGGTCGCCGCCGGCGACCATCGGGGCGCGGGCGCGCCGCCTCCCGTCGGCCGTGCCGGCGAGGCCGCCTTCGGGCGCGCCCCGCGGCTGCCATGTGGGGCCCGGCCGTCAGCCGCCCGCGCCCTCGGGTGCGGCTGACGCGTGGGACCCACGGCGCCGGCCAGCGCAAGCCGCGTGCGCCCGGTCCACCGTGGACCGAGAGGCTGCCGCGTGGGCCCCACTCCCGTGGACCCGGTCCGCGCGCCCCTCCCCTCGGCTGACGCAATAAATCCGATTTTAAATTAAAATTTAAATGAAGAAATTCGTAAATATCCATTTAAAGAGCATATAAACTTCAAATGGCCATATCTTGGCCATTTGAACTCGGAATTGGACCGTTCAAGTCTCTAATTTTTCCTTAAGAAGTCAAGAACCCATTTTTGTGCTTTGTTTCTGCTTGTTATATGGGGTTTAGTAGAGTAAAAGCCTTTTCTTTTCCGTCGGTCGTGTAGACGCTGCAGCTTCGGAAGATCCGCTCTTCGTGGAAGTTGAAGCCGACGTTTGGGAAAGCGAGCAAGGCAAGTCACATCATCCTTGAACATATTGAATCCCAGTTTATAAAATTATGTTGATTTAAATTATTGCATTATCGCTTTATTTAAATTCCCGCGTTATCACTGTTTTATCTAGCCATGCCTATTTACCTTTGTTATGACCTTATTATTGTTATTGTTATTATTTCCTTGTTCACCCTAGAGTAAACAAAACCCCAACTAGTGGACACTCTACTCATGGCACCACTAGTTTAATTTTAGGTAGATGCTTCGCAATTTAATTAGGTAACATTAGGTGGTTTTACAACTCTAGACTTTGGGAATATTCATATCACCTGGACACTATGGAATGGTTTGGTTATTGTGGATTTGGCTTCACACCGCTCCTTCTATTCAAAATCCCCAAATTGGTTTTAGGCTGGGCTCGAGGTGCGTGGTTGGGTTTTGCTAGTCGTACCTCGGGTACTATAAGGATTAAGCTCGGGCCTCTGTTGCAAAGCACTACCGTACTTCCACATGTCTAGTGGGTAAGGCTTAGTTTGTGGCTCAGTCTGGTTATAAACAAAAGTACACGGATTGGAGATGGATGAAGTCGGGGGTCGATGGACATTCTCCAGGGCAAATGAAGGCTACACGAGCTGCGGCCCGGTAGTCGAGATGTCATGGCACAGGGCTGGTGTCCTGCTGCTAGGGGGCTCAATCCTGTCTGCCTGTCCCGGGGGTTCCGGCCGTAGGTGGGGTTGGGTCGGTACTCTTGTCTATGGCTAGGATGGGTTGGAAACTATGTCACGTCTTCCGTCCGTATACCGTGGTGGTATGTGGCACGTGGTTACACGTGAGGAAGATGTGTCTTGTGGGTAAAGATGTACACCTCTGATCAGAGTATAATCTATTCGAATAGCCGCGCCCTCGGTTATGGGCAAGCCGAGCAATGTACCCAAGTCAGTGTTTTAATTCTTAAAATTTGCTTAACAACTAAAATGTGGAATGGTTGGCCTGGGTTGGCTTGGGACGAGCTGGGACCCAGGGTCGGGTTGCCAGTTCGGTCTGAATCATCGTAGGCCTTGGGTTAAGGCAGGTTCGTGTGGGTTCACGGCCTTGATTAATAATACTGTGTAGCTCTAGGATCGTCTTTATAAAATGGCTTTGGGCAACTAAGTGACTTTTAAATGCTGTTTACTGCAAAACTTAACCCCTATATTATTATCCCCTTGTACTCCCTTGCATTAATTATGCATCTCCGGTGTGGCTTGCTGAGTACTGTGGTTGTACTCATTCTTGCTCTATCTTTCTCCCCCCTTCAGTAAGAGAAGCTTTGGAGAAGATGTCTTAGGTGGAGTCCTGGCTTATACCCCAGTTGAGCGCCTGTGAAGATGGAGCCGTAGGCCCGCTAGTCCGCTGCTGTTTATTTTTGATTGTCAGGCCTGAAGCGCCTTTGTAATAATGTAAATATTATCGATATAATAAAGATGTGTCTTTTATATCATGTTTGTGTGGTGTACCCCGGCTTTTCCTGGGACGGGGATTAATACACTAGCGTTCGGGAAAAGGCAATTTTCCCGGTCGCGACAAGCTGGTATCAGAGCCATCTCGACTGTAGGATAAGCCAAGTGGATAAAACCTAAGGACATATTTTATAAATAAAACTATTTGCGAAAGTTCCTCTTTTTCTCCTTCCCCTAATGCTATTTGCAAAAGGTATACCCTTTTCTTCCTTCTTCAAATTTCAACTAGTACTAGTTGGTTAGTTTTGCGAAGAAGAAGATGTCGCCAATTGTTCGCCGAAGGTCCGGAAGACCGCAGGGTCCGCTAGCGAAGTGGAGGAAGCAGTGAAGCCAGCTGTGAAGGAGTGAAGATCTTGGGAACCCGTCGCAGAACATAAGCCACCCTCTAGTGTTTCGTTTGTCGTGTGTTTCCTTGCTTGTGTGTGTAGTGTGTGGTTTGCATCGGTGGGTTGTGATGTAACCATGCTAGGTTGTTTGCTTAATCAACTTGCAGAATAAGTGAAACAAACAACACAACAACAAAAAGAGTTAGTTCCTTTAAGGTCCTGTCTCTAGTTCTGGTCTATTCTTTCCTAGCTTGTTTCCTCTCTCACCTCAATCCCTGTAACAGATGTTTAACAGAGAAAAAGGAAAGAATGTCAGCGGGTATGCCTCAAGTAACTCAAGTTTTCAACTCAATCCACCACTGGCCTCAAGAGAGTTAACAAGGGCACACCCTTGGTCCATTCCGAGCATGCTGCTTGGTTCACAGCTACCATTGGTTGGAAGTCAAGACCAAAATCAGTATGTGTTTGATCGAACATTTGCCACCCAGGTCAATGAGCTTCCAATGCCAGAAGAGGATGTCCCCTTTTGTCATGATTGTAGAGAACAAGGACACTATGCCCTGAATTGTCCATGGGTATATGTCAAAGAAGCCCCTTCCTTTGGTTTAGCAGGGCAGACATCGCTAAACCAGCCTCCTCACACCAAGTCAAGCTTGCAGCCTAGTGTGCAAAGTAGAGAGCCCAATGGAGAGAATCCATGGAATCCCGGGAAATGCTTTCCTCCTAGCCTTTCGTATCACGTGGGGTCACGTACTAAGCAAGCCAAAGTCAAGAAGAGTAAGAATCAGAAGAGAAAAGCACCGATGCGAACTGAAGAAGAAGTACGTAAGATGACTATTACCAGCACCGAATGGCCTCCAGCAGGGATAACTATTCCTAGACGTCAAAGAGGAAATACCTTTCGAGGTGCCCGACAGTTGACCCAGCACCTTCTAAGCCATGGTGGCAGAGTATCTGATAGTGAAGGGTCAGATCAAGTCTCCTCGGATGATGAAGATGAGTCTCCCCGACATGTCGGCGAGGAAGAGATGGAATCAAAGGCATGCACCCGTTGCGGAGAAATTGGACACATTGCTAGCATGTGTCTCACACTCTGCCCTCATTGTGAAGAAGACCATCCACCAGGGGAGTGTCCCACCCGCAAGGTCACATGTTTTCTGTGCGAAGGTACAAACCATGTGCCCAAGGATTGCCAACTTAGTGTGTTGTTGACCAAGACCGCAGAAATCCAACGAACAACTCTACGGTTGTCTCATCAGCTAGTCAGCTCCAACAGCAACATCGACGATATCATCCACAACACCAATGCTCCTCCTGCTGCACCTGACTCTGCAATAAATCATAGCAATAATACCTTCAGCACCAACCATTCTCTGCACCGACAGCCTCAGCAAAGAATTGTCGTTGATGGAAGAAGTTGTGTCTCTCCCCGACCTACTCTAGGCCGAGCAAAGGGCAATCAACCTCAGGAGGGCGATACGAAGCAGAAGACCATTATCCGCTTCAACTAGCAATCAGAAGGAAGCTTCTCCTGTGAATGATAGCAATATGCAGTAATAACACATCATCACAGAACCAATCCAGGATGCAGTCACTAGAACAATACCAGCTATATCTCTCCAGAATCAAAATGAGTAGCCACGTTTGTGGTTTTCCGTTTGCTACTTATCATTGTGTAATCGAAAGTTTGCAGCAATCATGTAATAAATAAATATATTCATGATTTTAAACAATGAGCTTGTTATGTTTATGGAAGATTCATGTTGAGGATGCAATGTACCGATGTTAAGCACCTTCCCTTTTTGTTTAAGGCAGGGCCTTGTATTCGTGTACTAAGGAAGACATGTGTAATAAAAACAAGTTCTATGAGGATTCTTTTGGAAGATGCTGATATGGGATTATGTGTATAATTGTTTGCTGGCAAAGGAGACCTAGGGTCTCATTTCAGAGGAACTATGTTCCAACCTCGAGTTAATAACCAACCTGTTGATGGAAAAGAAAACCAATTAAAACTGTGTTGGGTTAAAAAGCCAATGAGACAGTAGTTGGGGATAGGAGTTTGGATACGCCTTTTACAGATCAAGATAAGGATTGTTGGATGAAACCCATAAGGGTACCCGCCATGCCTCTACATTGATAAGTTCGGATATACCTGCAAACAGTTAAGAAGATCCAGGAGACATCAATATTTGAGAACATAGTAGTCGATGGTTGGTAATTAGTCTATCAGGTATCAGAAAAGGGTCAAAGGTGATATGGCAGAAGAACAATTTGGATGCTCCCCATCTCGAGGAAGCACTAAAGATGATCATCGGCAATTAAACCCTAGTGGCATAGATACAGATAGCAAGCAATGTATTTCCTTGAAGGTAGTCAGTGCAGCTTTTTGACGAACCACATCAAGGTTTCACTGAAAGGCAGCAAGCCAAAGGACCTCATCGTCCCCAGAAGCGTCCGCAATCCACATTAAAGAATACCACCTGTTAGAGATAAGCCGAAAGATGATTGATAAAAGAGATTGGCAAAGATGTTCTCTAGCAGGAAAGAAGTAGGCCGAAAGGTGATTGATAAAGGATAAACAGAAACATGCTCTGCATCGCTCAAGGAAGACCCCTGATAGTAATTGCCCCGCAACAGTCACCTGGTCATTGAGCATGATGAAGTAAGCAAGACGACCTAGGTAAAAGTGTTTCTTTGAAGGCAAGGAATGAAATCTTTAACTCGGTATCAGATGCTACACGGAGTGAAAAGTGCAAGCACCGGTTACCAGGCAATGCCATGTCTTGGGAGATGATCCAATAGGAAAGAACACATCAAGGATAAAGGTGTAAAGGAATACGTTGAATGCTAACTGAGGACAACCTGAAGATAATAGTGGGAAATAAACTGAATGTAAAGAAAGTGAATCCGAGCTGCTTGTTCGTGGGAGCTATTCCCAGTTATGAACCAAGTGATATGTTCGAAGATAGTCTACTGAGGTCAGACAACGAAGCTTCAGATTTGGCAGGATAACGATCAAACAATAAGAAGTCCAGCAGTAAAGCCGTTTGGGAAGACGTCAAAGCATGTCAAGTGGGATAAGTTGGTTCGGTTGAGAAACATAATTCAAAGGCAAAGTTATCGACCCTCGCATGGAATAGCAGAAGTAGCTAGCACCCGGAGAGCAGGAAAGCTAATATGATGCAGTTAGTGACAAGTTGTCAAACATGGTATGCTGGATAAGCGTGATATCATAGTCCAAAGCATTCAGTGGTAAGTTAGAAGTAAATGACAAGCATGATATTCTCATGATGACAAGCATGGTATCCTAGTAATGACGAGCTGATCTCGACGCATGACATGAAGTGGGTAATTTGTATGAGGTTGACTCCGAAGATATGAATCATGAGAAGTTCTGGAACGGAAGCATCATTAAACTACCGCAACCTAGTCTGAGTCAGCTAAAAGGTGCACCCTGGTTCAAGTCAGGTGAATAGAAGATTCCATCCGCAACAGGAGGTCAAGCCAAGCAGTTCCGAGTCGTGAAGTTTTGCTGAAAGTTTGTGAAGACGGAGCGGAAGAAGTCAAACAAGAAGAGAAGACCACCCAACCTATCTTCTTGCTAGCCTCCTCGAATCTCGGGGACGAGATTCTTGTAAGGGGGGTGGATTTGTCACGTCCTGATAAATTCATCCCGAATTAAAAATCATTTTCCAAAAGGAATAATAGAATTAATTAAAATTCGAAAAGAAATTGGCAAACACTAAAATACGTACAAGAAAAATTCAAATGTGGCCCGGAGAATTTTTGTTAAATTCTCCTTGGTCTAAAAAGAGCCCTCAAATTTTAGTGGAATTTTCAGAGCACAAATAATAATTATTAAGAAATAAACAAAGTTAAAAAGGTTTTATAAAAAGAAAAGCCCTAAAAAGTCCTTTTTCCCCCCTTCCCCCTCTTGGGCCGGCTCGGCCCAGCTCCCTCCCTCCCTCTCCTCTCCCCCGCGGCCCATCGGCCTCCTCCCCGCGCGCGCGCCGCTGACGGGCGGGCCCGCCTGCCACCCTCGCTGACGGGTGGGGCCCACCTGTCATCCCTGTCCTCCCGCCGCTCCCGCCGCCTCGCCCGTGCCCTAGCGCCGCCGCCGCCGCGAATCCCGCCACCTCCCGCCGTCCCCGCGCGCATTAAAGTGGGGGGAATTATTCCCCGTGATCCCCTCTCCCTTTCCCCCCATTTTTCCCTCTCTCTCTCCCTCGGATTCGTTTGGAATCACTCCCGCAAACTTCGCCGGCGTCATTGATGGAGCCCGAGATCGCCGCGCCGGTTTCCTTCCCCTCCGGCCGCCCTCTCTCACTCCCAACACTATATAATCGCTCCCCGTGCCTCCCTCCTCCGTTTCCGCCGTTCGCCGCTCGCTCTCCCCGTCGGAATCGAGCTCGCGCCGTCGTCCTCTCTCTCCGCCGTCGCCGCCAAGCTTCGGTCCGCCGCCGTCGTCGCCCCGGTCCTCCTCCCGCTTCGGCATCGCCTCCTTCGGCTTCGCCGCGTCCCCGTCGACCTCGTCCACCCCTTCGTTTCGCCCGCCGACCGCCGGAACGCCGCCGTCCTCGTCGACCCGAGCCGCGCCGCCGCCTCTCTCCGCTTCGGTCGCCGTTTCCGTCGTCGCCGTCGACCCGGGGTGAGCCGAGGACCGCCATCTCGCTTCCTCCTTCCCTCCCCTCTCTCGGGCGCCGCTCCGTCGCGCCGGAGGTCGCCGCCGGCGACCATCGGGGCGCGGGCGCGCCGCCTCCCGTCGGCCGTGCCGGCGAGGCCGCCTTCGGGCGCGCCCCGCGGCTGCCATGTGGGGCCCGGCCGTCAGCCGCCCGCGCCCTCGGGTGCGGCTGACGCGTGGGACCCACGGCGCCGGCCAGCGCAAGCCGCGTGCGCCCGGTCCACCGTGGACCGAGAGGCTGCCGCGTGGGCCCCACTCCCGTGGACCCGGTCCGCGCGCCCCTCCCCTCGGCTGACGCAATAAATCCGATTTTAAATTAAAATTTAAATGAAGAAATTCGTAAATATCCATTTAAAGAGCATATAAACTTCAAATGGCCATATCTTGGCCATTTGAACTCGGAATTGGACCGTTCAAGTCTCTAATTTTTCCTTAAGAAGTCAAGAACCCATTTTTGTGCTTTGTTTCTGCTTGTTATATGGGGTTTAGTAGAGTAAAAGCCTTTTCTTTTCCGTCGGTCGTGTAGACGCTGCAGCTTCGGAAGATCCGCTCTTCGTGGAAGTTGAAGCCGACGTTTGGGAAAGCGAGCAAGGCAAGTCACATCATCCTTGAACATATTGAATCCCAGTTTATAAAATTATGTTGATTTAAATTATTGCATTATCGCTTTATTTAAATTCCTGCGTTATCACTGTTTTATCTAGCCATGCCTATTTACCTTTGTTATGACCTTATTATTGTTATTGTTATTATTTCCTTGTTCACCCTAGAGTAAACAAAACCCCAACTAGTGGACACTCTACTCATGGCACCACTAGTTTAATTTTAGGTAGATGCTTCGCAATTTAATTAGGTAACATTAGGTGGTTTTACAACTCTAGACTTTGGGAATATTCATATCACCTGGACACTATGGAATGGTTTGGTTATTGTGGATTTGGCTTCACACCGCTCCTTCTATTCAAAATCCCCAAATTGGTTTTAGGCTGGGCTCGAGGTGCGTGGTTGGGTTTTGCTAGTCGTACCTCGGGTACTATAAGGATTAAGCTCGGGCCTCTGTTGCAAAGCACTACCGTACTTCCACATGTCTAGTGGGTAAGGCTTAGTTTGTGGCTCAGTCTGGTTATAAACAAAAGTACACGGATTGGAGATGGATGAAGTCGGGGGTCGATGGACATTCTCCAGGGCAAATGAAGGCTACACGAGCTGCGGCCCGGTAGTCGAGATGTCATGGCACAGGGCTGGTGTCCTGCTGCTAGGGGGCTCAATCCTGTCTGCCTGTCCCGGGGGTTCCGGCCGTAGGTGGGGTTGGGTCGGTACTCTTGTCTATGGCTAGGATGGGTTGGAAACTATGTCACGTCTTCCGTCCGTATACCGTGGTGGTATGTGGCACGTGGTTACACGTGAGGAAGATGTGTCTTGTGGGTAAAGATGTACACCTCTGATCAGAGTATAATCTATTCGAATAGCCGCGCCCTCGGTTATGGGCAAGCCGAGCAATGTACCCAAGTCAGTGTTTTAATTCTTAAAATTTGCTTAACAACTAAAATGTGGAATGGTTGGCCTGGGTTGGCTTGGGACGAGCTGGGACCCAGGGTCGGGTTGCCAGTTCGGTCTGAATCATCGTAGGCCTTGGGTTAAGGCAGGTTCGTGTGGGTTCACGGCCTTGATTAATAATACTGTGTAGCTCTAGGATCGTCTTTATAAAATGGCTTTGGGCAACTAAGTGACTTTTAAATGCTGTTTACTGCAAAACTTAACCCCTATATTATTATCCCCTTGTACTCCCTTGCATTAATTATGCATCTCCGGTGTGGCTTGCTGAGTACTGTGGTTGTACTCATTCTTGCTCTATCTTTCTCCCCCCTTCAGTAAGAGAAGCTTTGGAGAAGATGTCTTAGGTGGAGTCCTGGCTTATACCCCAGTTGAGCGCCTGTGAAGATGGAGCCGTAGGCCCGCTAGTCCGCTGCTGTTTATTTTTGATTGTCAGGCCTGAAGCGCCTTTGTAATAATGTAAATATTATCGATATAATAAAGATGTGTCTTTTATATCATGTTTGTGTGGTGTACCCCGGCTTTTCCTGGGACGGGGATTAATACACTAGCGTTCGGGAAAAGGCAATTTTCCCGGTCGCGACAGCATGCGGCAGCGGCGCAAGACGGCGGCCGACGGCGACCGACCGGCGGCGGAGAGCGGCGGCGTCGCGGCGAAGCGGCAGCTACGCGGCTAAGCGGCGGCGCGACGGCTAAACAGTGCGGGAGAGAGAGAGAAAGAGGAGGAGAGACCTCACCGACAACGATCGACGACGGCGAGCGACGGAGAACGATGGCGACGGTGGGACGAGCTCCGGAACCTCCTAACGAACAAAAGGAGAGGGGTTAGAGGGAGAGAGGAGAGTGCGAGAGGGCGAGGGCGCCGGCGCACGACGGGGATGGGGCTCCGGCGGCGAACATTGACGGAGGAGGGGTGGACGAGGTGGACCTCGGCCGCGCGAACCCAACGGCGGCGACGGCGCGGTGCGGCGGCGAGTGTAGCGGCGGCTAGAGGCGGCCGGAGTAGCGGGAGAGGCGGCGGCGGATGGGCGCACGGCGCGGGAGCAATGGAGGGCACGGGAGAGAGCGGTGGAAAAAGAAAAAAGGTGGAGGGGAGTGCGGGCATGCTTTATAGGGGCTCGGGAGAGACGGACGTGGCCGAGGCGAGCCCGATTTCGCCGGCAACGTGGGAGGTTGGAGGTGGGGGAGAGAGAGAAAGAGCGGCGGGATTCAAAATTTGAATCCCGGCCATCTCGGTTGAGGGCGCGGCAAGAGAGAGAGGGGGAGTGGGTGCGGGAGGCGCGGCGCACGCACGGGCATGGCCGACGTGGACCGGAGGAGGCGGGGTGCGGCGGTTTCAGCGGCGATGGCGACGTGGGCGGGCGGCCGGAGGTTGGGGAAGGGCCCGACAGGTGGGCCCCACCTGTCGGCGACCCCGGGGAGAGGAGGGAGGCGGCCGGCCTGGCTGGGCCTCGGCCTGCGGCCGGCCCAGCAGGGAGGAAGGGGAGGAAGGAGAGAATGGGCCGGCGGCCCATTCGAAAAAAGGAGGAAAAAAGGGAGGAAAAAGAAAAAGAAAAAGGAAAAAGGATTTTCCCTGGAATTAAAATATTGCTTGCTCAATTTTAAATGGTTAAAATTATTTCTAGAGCTCTGAAAATTCCACTAAAAATCCTGTTAATGAATTTCGACATGTAGAACTCAAGAAAAATTCCACATGTCAAATCCGATTATTATTTGCATTACTTTCTTAGGGTTTTCTCTTGATTGCACCTGCATTTTCTTGGGGTCGTTTATAAATTAAATTTTAGGCTTGGGAGGAGAACTTCGGGGTGTGACAGCCGGGCCCCACAACAATCGCGAAAGATCCCGTGCGTAGCCGATAGAACTAGCACCGGGCTTCTCCTTCCCCTCCGGACAGCGCGTGGCCCATCTCCGGGTTGACTGCGCGCGCATGTCGACGTTCGGCCGCCGATCATGCTTTCCTCTTCCGTGGTCACCTGGTCTGTGGCTCCTCTCCACTCCGCTCAACCTTCGCGATTGATTCTTGGATTTCTCAATCGGTCCGTGGAGGTCATGCCCGATCCCTATCAATTCGGAGAACAACTCGCGGTTTCCTTTTTGGCGTAAATCTAGTCGAAGTCAGCCTCTGATTTGTTTGAATTGGACGACGACGTGAGGTGCCTCGCTGAGTAGTGGTCATCGATCGCTGCTGCAGCTGCGAGCACGAGCAGTGCCGTTGCTGCCGCGGAGAGCGCCATGAGCACCACCTCCCAATGTGCTCCCTCGGCCAGGTCCGAGCAAGTCAGCCTCCTCAGGATCTACACATAGAACAAACAAAATGCAAGTGCCTTGGCAAGCTTGGCGTTGGAAAGCTTTTGTGTGTCACAGACTGGGAAGAAAATTTGGTAAGACTGAAGTCTTACGCTCCTGCAAAAGACTTAATCCCTTGTGCAACACGTGTCCCGTCACAATCTCAAAGCACAGAACTCCCTCAAACCCTCTTAACTATGCATCCTGACGTCGTTAGCACGTGAGAAGACGAACGGACGCGGCGCACGTTGCTGTGGGGAGATGGACGAGCGCGGCGCAGGAGATGAACCGGTGCTCCTGCGTGAGGTGCGGCAAGTGGGCGAATCAAACCCTGAAGCCGGCGAAGCAAGCCAAGGTGAGAAGATGCTTGTTTTTACTATCCATCTGCTGTTGATTCTTCCATATGGCTAATAGATTGATGACTTAAACACGATTTTTGTTTCAATTTGATTCCATCTAGTGTTGGTAGTAACCGGTTTTATGTTCAACTCTATTGGCCATCATGCTATGGGTGAAAGCTCGGATTGCAATCTTGAGGGTCATAATGTAGAGTTCAGATCAGATTGTGAGAAATTTGAACAATTTGCTCAATCAAATATAAAGGTAAGATGCTCTTTTTATAACAAATTGACCACATCCGTGTAGAAGTCATCTATAAACTCATTCAAGAAAATATTCGATTTAATATATGCTTCCATTGTACTTATAGGCTACCAATCAGAATGCTCCTTGCGAGCAAGTGCCAAAGGTTGGCATGACCTTTCAATCTGAGGATGATGCATACAATTTCTACAATTCATATGCTAGAAGAGTGGGCTTTAGTGTAAGAAAGTGCCATTGGGCTTTAGTGTAAGAAAGTGCCATGTTAACTACAGAGCAGATGGTACTTTATCATCCAAGTACATGGTTTGTAGTAATGAAGGTCACAAGAACAGTAATCCAACACACCAGCCTAAGAAAGAACGTGCTTGTACAAGAATAGATTGCAAGGTTCGTGTTCAGTTCTTTATTTCCCGGGAAGGTATTTGGAAGGTGCAGAAAGTTGAATTGGCACACAATCACCCTTTTGTAAGTCCTGACAAGGCACACATGCTTAGATCACAACGGCGTATGTCAAATGCCGATGAACATATAATTAGCATGATGCAACAAGCAGGAGTTAAGCCAGCTGAGATATTTGAATTTTTTCAACGGTGGTCAGATGGAGATGAAAATGTGCCATTCTTACAAATGGATTGCAATAACTTTATTGGTTGAGAGCGCAAAAAATATTTGGAAACACAAGATGCACAAACATTATTGGAGTACTTGGATAACAAACAAGCAGAAGACCCTTCTTTCTTTTATTCTTTGCAATTGGACAAAGAGGATGGTCGAATTTGTAGTTTCTTCTGGACAGATGGTCAGGCCATTGTAGATTATGCTTGTTTTGGGGATGTTCTCTCCATTGACACAACATTTCAAACAAACAATTCTAAAATGCCATTTGCTCCTATTATTGGAACAATTCATCACAGGCAAACTATTCTTTTTGGAGCTACATTATTATTCGATGAAAGTGCTGATTCATTTGTTTGGCTATTTAGAAACTTTCTGAAAGCAATGTCTGGAAAGCAACCTGAAACAATTTTCACAGATCAGTGTGCTGCAATGGCAAAGGCGATTAGGATTGTATTCCTAAGCTCAAGTCACCGTCTTTGCCTATGGCATATCACTACAGAAAAGTAATCTTTAGTTACCGTATATTTTGTTACCAACGAATTTGGTAGCTACATGTGTATCAATAGTTACCAGTATCTAATTCCCTGGTGACTAAAAGATCTACAGGAATTCACACCAACTTGTCCTTCACAAAATTGATAAACGTGATAACCATGGGCCTTCTAGGGCCTTTTGTCACCGAGGCTAAGGCCTTTTCTCTTCAGACCTAAACCTAGCAAGCACAAAAAAACCCGAGGTGGAGGAGGCGGCTGCGGCGGCCGCGCGAGGTGGTGGCGGCGGCTGCGGTGCGTGCGCGAGGTGGAGGAGGCGGCTCCGGCGGCCGCGCGAGGTGGAGGCGGCGGCTCCGGCGGCCCCGCGAGGTGTAGGAGACGGCTCCGTCGGCCACGCGAGGTGTAGGAGACGGCTCCGGTGGCCCATCCGGCTGCATCAGGACCAGCATCGTGAGTCCAGTGAGATCCATTGGTAGTGGTTGCGGCTAGTTCGGAGATCCATCTGCAGCGGCTGCAGCAAGCTCAGGCAAGGAGAAGCATCCTGTTTCACAGCTACATCGACGGGTTCACGATCCCTTTTCTAGGTTTGTGATTCAAATTACATACATTAATTTTATTATTAACTGAACTGATTTTGAGCACCATAGAAATGCTTTGAACTGATATTTGAATGGTTGTTTTACTCTTGCACGTTTGATTTCCTAAGTACTATGGTTTTGTGGATTGATTTTGTTGTAATCATGTTGAAGAAATTGGTGCTGCTATGTCTAATGAGAGCCTTGAACTACAATAGTTTGGCAAATGCCTCAGTTTAGGTGCTCACTTGCCCCAATTTTTGGTTTGGGTGTGATATGATTGAATTTGTTGTGTGATGAGTGGTTACTGATTATTGGCCCACTACTCACCATACGCCTAACAGTAATAATTAGTGGTGACAAATTTCTAGTCCGAATTTAATTAAAGCCATTCACTGCTTCCATGCCCTGTTTTGATTTGGTTGTGAGAAATGTTTTCCTAGTAGATGACACTAGAATAAGAGAATATACTACAGACCAATATAGACCTATATATGGTCTTGCAATATTTAATACTTGTGTTAGTTCAGCTATGTATAACATAAGAAAATTGCTTGGTCTACTTACAAATATATATTAATTAGTGACATATATATGATATTATATTTCAGTCCACAAATTAATGATAGCTAGGGTGCTTGTGCAGGACTTTAGGATATGGATAAGAGTTGGATGAATTTGCCTGATAGGTTCTCACAAGGTTATATAGCCGGTGTGAATGCATTTACCGAATTTTCCTGTCAGCAAAATAGAGACAAGGATGCACTGCTTTGTCCTTGCGAAAGGTGTATGAATATAAGCCAAAAACCTATCAATGAAGTCCGAACTCATCTAGTATTATATGGCATACAAGTTTCATACAAGCATTGGGTTTTTCATGGTGAACAAGTGGACCTAGATATTGATCCAGTTGATGAGCCTATCAATGATGAAGATGATGAGGATTTTGATGGTCTGGACATGATTCAAGATCTGTTAGGAGACATCCATAGAGGTACAGCTGGGATTCAACAGCAAGACCAAGCAGGTAGTGGAAGTATTGGTGACCAAGCAGGTAGTGGAAATATTGGTGCTGAACCTAATGAAGAAGCAAACAGATTTGACCGTCTGTTAACAAGTGCACAACGCGAGCTATACCCAGGCTGCAAAAGTCACTCTAGATTATCATTTCTGTTGAAGCTTGTCCACCTAAAAGATTTGAATCATTAGAGCAACAAATCATTCGAGATGTTGCTCAAACTAATGAAGGAGGCTTTGCCATCAGGAGATTCACTTCCAGCCACATATTATGAAGCAAAAAAGATGCTGAGAGACCTAGGACTAGGTTATGAAAGTATACATGCATGTGTTAATGATTGTGTGTTGTTCAGGAATGAATTGGAAGAAAATGATGAGTGTCCAGTTTGCAAGGAATCAAGGTGGAAGGAACATAAAGGGAAGATCAAGCGAGTACCCCGAAAGGTTCTGCGGTACTTTCCTTTGATACCAAGATTACAACGATTATTCATGAATAAGGAAATAGCTTCAGATTTGCGATATCATAGTGATAAGCGCGTAGTTGAAGAAAATGTGTTGAGGCATCCATCCGATGGTGAAGCTTGGAAAGACTTGGATAAAAGGTACCCATGGCTTGCACAAGAACCTCACCATTTGCGCTTAGGACTTGCTACAGATGGCTTCAACCCATTTGGAACTATGAGTAGCTCTTATAGTGTATGGCCTGTTATTATAGTTGTGTATAACTTACCGCCATGGAAAAGTATGAAGGAACCATTCATGTTGATGCCTTTATTGATACCTGGGAAGAAAACACCTGGAAGAGATATTGATGTTTACTTGAGGCCACTAGTTGAAGAATTGAAGCTATTGTTTAACATTGGAGTGGTTACTTATGATGCTTCTAAAGGAGACACTTTTAATATGCGTGCAGTAGTGCTATGGACAATTAATGACCTTCCAGCATTAGGCACACTATTCGGATATGCTACTATGGGTTATAAAGCATGCCCAATTTGCTTGGATGAGACATATTCAGAGTCATTTAGAAGCAAAATTGGTTTCTTGGGTCATAGGAGGTACCTGCCTATTCATCATAGGTGGCGAAAGAGCAAGGATTTTAATGGTAAGAATGAGGAAGCCCTGAAACCAAAGCTAATGTCAGGAAGTCAAATATTTATATTGCTGCAAAATTTAGACCATCTATAGGGCTTCAAGTATGGAAAACATCCTGGAAACAAGAAAAGGAAAGCTTCACAGAAGGGTATGGAAATCCCTGGGAAGAATTTCACCAAGCAAAGCATTTTGTTTGAACTACCGTATTGGAAGGATCTTAAACTACCCCATAATCTTGATGTCATGCATATTGAAAAGAACATTTGCGACAGTTTATTAGGAACTTTATTAAACATAGATGACAAGACAAAAGATACACTTAAGGCCCGCATGGACTTAGAAGATATGAATATCCGAAAAGAGTTGCACTTGCAACATAGGGGTAGTAGTATAGTTAAGCCTCATGCATGTTACACACTATCCCGAGACGAGAAGCATGAGTTCCTTAAATTCATAGAATCAGTTTGCTTTCCTGATGGTTTTGCTACAAATATATCTAATGGTGTGAACTATAAAGAGGGCAAGATAGCCGGGCTAAAGAGCCATGACCTTCACATACTTCTCCAAAGAATACTTCTAATTGGAATGCGTGGGTTTTTACATGAAGATTTCTATCAAGTACTATTGCAGCTGGGTAGTTTTTTTCGCCAACTATGCTCAAAGACATTAAAGCTTGATGTGCTAGAGAAGTTGGAGAAACAAATAGTCATTGTACTGTGCAAACTAGAAATGATTCTTCCACCTGCATTCTTTGATGTCATCGTGCACTTGGCTGTCCATCTACCTGAACAAGCAAGGCTTGGAGGTCCTGTACAATATAGATGGATGTTCTTTGTTGAAAGGTATATTATTCTGTATTAACTTCTCCCATTTGTACGCATAACAATCTAGGTTTTATACTATAGTGTACTAAGACTAAAATATGGCTTGTTTAGGTTCCTTGGTTCTTTGAAAGGAATGATGAGCAATAGGGCTCGTCCAGAGGGTTCTATTGCAGAATCATATATAATGAAAGAGTGTTCAACTTTTTTCTCGATGTATCTCCATGGAATTGAGACAAGGTTCAACAGAGCAGAGCGCAACTATGATGGAGAGAGGCCACCTCTTGGGCTCTACTCAGTATTTTCTACTAGATTCAGGGCATTTGGCCATAAAGATTGTGTGATCTTAACACAGGATCAATATGACTCCTTGTGTTGGTATGTGCTCAATAACTGTGAAGAACTGCAACAGTATATATAGTAAGTCAACATCTAATTTTGGTTAGAATTATTTAATTATTAGAACAAACTTATTAGAAGCTTATTCTTCTCAAATATTTTAGTGAACATGAGGATGCCTTAGTAGCAGAAGGTATAAGAAATGTTCCAAATAGGCAGTGTAAAGAGTTTGCCAATTAGTTTCGCCAAAAAGTAAGTCCATATAGTTTATTACATATATAAGAGTAAGCCTTTTCACTAGCTAACTTCTGTTGTTTGTTGCAAATAGGTGATAGATTTACGAAACCAAGGATCATCTCAAGTATCTGATTGTTTGTATGCATTAGCTATTGGTCCCCATAAAAAAGTAGACATATATTCTGGTTGCATCGTTGGTGGAATCAGATTTTTGACAAAGAAGCGTGAAGAGGGTCGAAAAACTCAGAACAGTGGAGTATGTGTTGAGGGGCCACATAAGGGAAAATTGATAACATATTATGGTATTCTTACAGATGTATATGTCTTGAGTTATCCCAATGAGCGACAGGTTGTTTTATTCAAGTGTGAATGGTATGACCTTGAGAGAAACAAGCCCGTGAGGATTGACAATGACTTTGGTAGCATTAACTTGGGAAAGAAATGGTATATAGATGACTCTTTTGTGCTAGCTAGTCAAGTGAATCAGGTCTTTTATGTAGCTGATACAAAACTAAAAGGTAATTGGCATGTAGTCCAAAAAGTCAGCCATCGCCATCTATTTGACCAAGAGATTTGGAGCTCGACAAATGAAAGTGACATTGATATTAATATTAGTGATGATATTGCATTTCAAGAGGAGGGGGGTGATGTTCTACTGGATGAAACTTTTGAAGCTATCATGTTGCATCGAGATGATGTTAGGCCAGAAGTAGTGACTGATCCAAAAGAGCTAGCAGCTTTGAAAGAACAGCCTATTTCTCGAAATGAGTATGAGGAGGAAGCTGAGTAGAGATTCTTTTAGATAGGTAACTATTTTATAGACATATAATTGCTGTTTTTCTGCATGTTTCTAAAGTTATTAGTCATTGAGCAATATAAATGTGTATTTATTTTTCATCTCTAATTTGTAATTTCACCAAGTGTGCTGATCTGCATTTCTTTTAATATTGTAGATGGCACCAGGGCAAAAAACTCGACAGCTTCGCAACTTAGCACATGCTCAAGATCGGTGTTCTAAAAGATCTGCTGGAACTTCATCGGCAACATCTGTGAGGAAAGTTCGGGGAATCAATAAAGGGAAAGGCTTGGATCGACTAATAAAAAAAACAGGAGGCAAACCAATCAAGTTAAATATTTCAGTTGAGAGAAGGCCTGTTGGTGAAAACAATGAGTTGTTTTCTTGGGAAATTGGAATTATTACTCGCTACCATGCACCTATCCAGTGTATTGGTTGGCAAAATATGACTGAAGTTGACAAGGAAGCACTACATACACTACTAAAGGTATACTAAACATTTGTTCATTAGTTTATAATTTGTTTAGTATTAGATGTATTCACTTAAAATAATTGAAAACTGAGGCATAATTTATTTTGTAGCTTAAATTCGATCTTGATCTCAATGAAGAAAATGTAAAAGGTTGTGTGGAGTTGATGTTTTCTTCTAGTTACAAAAGTTTCCGCCATAGATTCTATGAGCACTATGTGAAGCATGGAGGTGGAGAGAACGCACGAATGAATCCTCACAAAGCACTTGAAGACCGTCTTGCTGACTGGTTCTGGTTGTGTGATCATTTTGAGACAGAAGAGTTTCAGGTATAACTCTGAATTATAGTTAGTGTTTGTAAATCTCTTTGTGCTAGCTTGTTGAAGTACAGGAAGATGATAGTATTACCAATAGACTATTATTTTTATACATGTTGTGCTAGAATATGTTGTAAATAACTAAATACTTGTAAGATATATATGTTGTCATCCTTTTTCTACTTCTAAATATGCAGAAACGATCAACAATAGGAAAGGACAACCGTTCAAATTTGCCATACATGCATTGGAAGGGAACAAAATCATTTGTAGCACTCCAACATGAACTTGTAAGCCAAAAGTATTTGTTATATTGTTTTATTCTTTTACACAGTGAGTTATTTTACTATTATACTTTTACACGGTGAGTTATTTTACTATTATACTTTGACAGGGATGTGGTGATATAACATTGTACAAAGAATGTTATAGTAATGATAAAGGATGGGCTTCAAGTGATGCTAGAGAAAAGCATGTAAGTGGCTCTTTACTTCCATTAAGGATCACTTTTATCATCTAATATACCATGTGTTTATTTTTTGTTGGTTAAAGGATCAAATGGTAAGGATGCAAGAAGAATCCATGCAACAGGATGAAATACCTTTGACAGAGCCGCAAATATGTGAGAAGGTGCTCGGGAAGGCATATGGGTATATTAGAGGGAGAGGTCATGGCCCAAAACCTAATAGAAGAGCTACATCAACTTCAACAAGGACCTATCAACAGATGGAAGAAGAGTTGGCTTCTACAAAACAAACTGTTGCAGTACAGCAAAACCAACTTGCTGTACAACAAAACCAGCTTGAATCTCAACAAAAACAACTTGATTGGTTGCACAGTGTTGTGTCTAAACTTGCTGGTATCCCAACTCCTTGTATGGATGCTAATGGTACATCAGTGCCGGCTTACACAGCTACAACCTCAAATGATGGATCTAGTATGCAACATTTTATTCTTCTTCTAATAGAAAAGCATATCATAGTGTTATAATACACGAAAATGCAATTTAGCTTTTGTTAAATTTATTTGATAGATTCACTGGTTTCGGATGGAATCTCAAGGAGATCATGCACCTGAAGATCTTTTGCTTCTGTTATGTCCCTTTCTTAAAACTCCACTGTAAGTGTTTGAAACTAATTAATGGTCATCTCTAATTCATGCCTCATAAACTTCATCTGGAAACACAGATCTTTTTGTTCCTTGAAATTCTTGTAGTCTAAATATTTCTTGAAGTTACTCCATTCAACATGTTCTAGTTTCAATGTTAATAACAATTCAAGGTGTAATTCATCCTTGATCCTTGTGAACAAACTAATTTTTAAGTCATGCTTTGTTTCCCTACACTCCACTGTAACCATAGCTTCAATACTTCTTTTTTTATATACTTCTGAATTTGCAAGCTTATCTAGGCAACACAAGCAGATCATCTATGTATATGTAAGATGGACATATGTTCAAGTATCCATCATTTTCTTTTCCATGATTTATGCGCCAAGATCTGAAACATAATCATAGATGTTTTTATCTAGTGCTTCTGATAGAGTGAGGCTCATTTTTTTATCCAATATTGTGGCCATTTCTTTTCTGGTGATTAATCTAAATCAGGAATTTCTCTTTCAGGTTATCACTTGGTAGTGCCCTTCAACATATTGCCTGATTCCACTACTATAGGAAAAATGGACCTGACAACATGGCGACACTGCGATATCAAATACCATGTCAAGTTGAAGCCTTACATTGAACAAACAATGGCTTATTAATTACTGTAAATGCCATGAATGTATTAAAATGTCAAAAGATTCACATCTAAATAGGCTACTGCCTTGAATCACAACCATAGCCTTTGCCTTTGGATATATTTGTTGATTTAAATGTAATTATATTTGACATATGGATTTTTTCCCTGGATGATCTTATTTGACATATGGATTATTGTAATTGTATTTTGCTAGATCTAACTACTTCTGTAGTCAATGTTGTGGATGCATATGGTATTGTTCAGAAATATTTTGAATATTAGAAACATTTTTTTCCTAGTATCTAGTCACCAAGGTTAATTTTTCATGGTTGCTACAAGTGTGCAGTGACCAAGGAGGCCATGGTGCCTATATGTTATTTGTTACCAAGTATTGGCTTGGTTACTAAATATATATTGGTACCAACATTTGCTTTGTAACTAATAGTTGTACATATTGTTACCAACAATTGGTTGGTAACTGTTGATGTGACATTTAGTCACCAAGGAGACCAACATTGGTACCAAAATACTTTTAGCGACCAGATTGTAGCCACCAAGGTGTCACCAAGGTCTCATGGTAACAATATATCAACAGCAACCAATATTCAACATCTTGTCACCAAGAACCTTGGTAACTAAAGGGCTCGTTTCTTGTAGTGTATATACCAAAATGCTGCAAAGCATCTAAGCCATGTAATCTCCAATAATCCTAATTTTCTTCGTGACTTCAAAAGATGTGTGTATGAAGAAAGGTCAGTGGCACACTTTAACTTCAATTGGCAAAAGTTGATATCTGATTACCACCTTGAAGACAATGCCTGGGTACAGAACTTGTATGATTTGCGTGAGAAGTGGGCCACAATATATCGCCGTGATTCATTTTGTGCAGACATGACATCCACTCAAAGGAGTGAAGGTATGAACAATATATTCAAAAAAACTTTTCGTAGGAAACTTTCCATTTCAGAACTTTTGGTACAATATGATAAGTGCATTGCACGTCTTCGCCGGAAAGAGTTGTATGAAGATCATAAATCACGGAATTCAGATCCAATTCTTTGTATCAGTAACTTGCCAATGTTGAAGACAGCCGCTGAATCATATACGAGAAATATGTATTCTGCTTTTGAGGAGGAATTTCAGAAACAATTTGTTCTATCATGCACATTGATAATTCAAGAGGGGACAATCAACACATACAAGGTAGTAACTGTGGATCACAGTGAGGACGAAGCAAGAGTCATCTTTAATTCAGTTCATATGAATATATCATGTTCTTGCAGGAAGTATAATTGTCTTGGTAAGTGTATTTTCCAGACATATTGCCCATTCTAGTTGGAATTAATATTTGACCTATAACAAATTTTGAATTGGAATTAATATACCCCTAACAAATTCTGAATCATGCAGGTATTTTATGCAAGCATGTACTACGGACCTTCAACCACAACAATATTATTGTTTTACCTCCTCAGTATATATTGAGTAGATGGACAAAATATGCAAAAAGAAGAATCTTTGCATGCAAGAGAAAAGGCCAAAGTGACAGCTTAGCATCACAAAGTACAAATCTTTGCAGAAAAATGATATCTGTTACACTAAAATGTGGAGTTTCGAATGAAGTCCTCCAACACTTGGATCATGGTTTTGATAAACTGACCATAGAAGTAGAAAATTTACTAAGCAAGGTCAATCTAGATGAAAATGAAGCTCCACAATGTTTTCTTGAGTGTACAGAAGAAGTTGCAAAAGAGAGCATATCAATTAGAGCTCCTCCTCACAAAAAAGGTCCACTGCAAAAAAGATCTAGAAGTTCGCTTGACAGAGGAATGAAAACAACAACAAACAGAGGTACTCTATTTTAACCTGCTTGTCTGTTTTTTTTCATTTTCCTTTTGTTCATTAAGTACCAAATTTTGCCATATGAACTTTGCAGGAGAAGAAACCACACAGCCATCAAACATAAATATAGCTGGAGCTTCACAGCCAACTGTAAGATCAATAAGAATTAAATCTCCATCATAATTTATCTGCGAGTGTACCTTAAATTTTTTCTTGTTATGAATAGGTTCAGGAACCACTTGACTCAAATACTGTGATGCCATTTGGTGACATTTCAATGATATTTGTTCCGCCAATTCGAGGAGAATTCACAAATCTATTATTTCAAGCTCATCATGAAACTACTGCAGCAGCATCAGCTTCTCGGTGTTTAGAGTTTGAAAATCAAGACCCCAATTAATCGACATCATATGACTGATGTTAGAATCATTTTGAGTTCTACTTTGTCAGAGACACAAGCATCAGCTTCTCTGCAAGTTCAGTTGTCTTGTTATTTTGGGTTTTTGCATATGGATATTAAGAGATCTTCTAATCTGATGAAGTTATGTACGAGTGCTTAAGCTTGTTCTTCTTGTTCTGTTTCACTGTTGGAGCTTGTTATCTTAATTCCCAATTTATATAATCACCAACAATCAAGTTGTTATCGGAGCTTCAATAGCAGAGCTCTGTACTTAATTTATCTAATCACCATATAAGCTCACCGTATGTATGATGCTGATATAATAGCCAATCTACTGTACTAGTTGTCTTTGGTATCAACTGCAAAATGACATGGAAAATATTAGAGCCAACAACCGGCTATACTATTGACCTTGCTCTTAAGTTTGGAAAATTTTGTAGCCCTTGCTACGTTTTGATCTGTTTCTGAATATCTTAAAGCCGCCCGTTGATCTTTCTACCTTAATTTTGTCATGGGCGTCGTGATTTTCGTTCAAAGCATACATGCACATTGGGAATAAACGTCGGCCGAATCCGACTCACCTTGCATGGCAACAATTTTCATATCGGATTCCGACGCCGTCTCGGCGTTCACGCCCCCCAGCGCCTATATAGCTGCACACCCCGGCCCGTCGGCTTCCTTCCAATCAATCCAACGTAAGGACTCTGACTGTCTGACGTAGTACGCCCCCACACCACGACGACCACGACGAGCGCCACCGGCACGCCGGCCATGGAGACGGAGGAGGACGACCATCGCCTGCACCCCCGCACGCGCACCATCGCCGACCTGCTCAACCAGCTCGACCAGATCCACTCCACCTCGGCGACAAGAACCACCGGCGGCGGCGGCGGCGTGGCGCCTGCCTCGGACGAGGCGATCGAGGCGCTCAAGGACGTCACCGGCGACATCGATCAGCTACCGGCGGAGTGCGCGATCTGCCTCCACGGTGGCCTGGACGCGGCGGCGGCGCCCGCGGGGTGGAAGGAGATGCCGTGCGGGCACCGGTTCCACGGCGGGTGCCTGGAGAAGTGGCTGCGCGCGCACGGCACCTGCCCCATGTGCCGCCACCAGATGCCGACCACTACCGCGCCGCCGCCGCCTGCAGCCGAGCAGGAGGATTATCTGGATGGTGATGAGGAGGAGGACGCCGGCGACGACGACGAGGTGGAGGCTGGTGTGGGGCCGCTGCCGTTGGAGTTGCGAGTGGTGGTAGCGCACTCGAGCGGCGGCTATGGAGGAGTGGCGGCGTCGGCTTCGACTACGAGGCGGCTCCTTGCATGGAGCACGACAATCTAAACAAAGTAGCAAAACTGTCGATTGACCATATGTATAGTAGGTAGACCATGAGAGGTGCTTTGTCAATTAATCCACCATTTTTGTTTCAGTCTTCTTTAGCTTGTTGATATACTCCATCTCGTCTCTTGAGGAATTAATTCATCTCTTGTAAGAAATTTAATTTCATTGTAAGAAACAAATGCTCATGTTTTTAGAGGAATCCCATCCCGGTTGAGATTTTTCACCAATGGATATGGATCTTAGACGAACGGTCCCAATTCCCTCCTTCCAAATCGGTTTTGTGTTACGGATACATGTAGTTTTGTGAAATTCAGTTACTTTGGTCATAAATATTTGCTTTTTTTGACCATATATTTGCTCAAACTAACTTTGAATACCAAGCCATCGGAGGTATCTGTCCGTTGCGTCGGTCGCCTTCCACCACATCAGCACCATGGAGCTCCACGCGGGGAGAAGGAGAGGAGCTCCACAAAGAGAAGTGGGCTGAGCAAAGAGCAGCCAAAGCTCCGACACCGCTTGCCAAGACAACCTATATCACGACCTGTGCCGCACGATGAAGACATAGGCAGAGAGGACGCTGGCACCAAGGTGGTAGTAGGTATACACAAGGATCGCTACGCCAGTTTGGATCCTCAACACCCCGGCGTCTAGCCATTGACGAAAGCCGGTCGGATTTGTAATGAAGCAAGTAGGGAAGAGAGTACTGAATGTGACTGAGTTCTGAAAGATTGTGAGGCCTCACTCATTAAGGCGACTTATATAGGCGCAAAAAATCGAGTGATACCCCTGACATGTGAACGTGGTGGGGTATGGTGGGTACGCCTGATTGGCGCCGAAAGATACATGCATGATCGGCGCCGAAAGTTACATTGGTCGTATGCGCCAAATGGCGGGCAAATACTCGTATCACACGCGAATAAAGGAGGCTGCATCGGTGCGGCAGAAAGTAGTCGTGCATGCGCCGAAAGGTATCGTGCATGCGCCGAAAGGTATTGTGCACATATAACAACAACGTAGTCATTACACGAGCATACAGTACTGGAAAGTGAAGCAAGTAAACAAAGAGAAGACTGCTCTACTGGCCCTGCCCCGCGCCGCGACCACGCTTGGTCCTCCGGGCCTGTGCTCGCACGTGGTCCTGGGAGTAGGTGAAACGATCCGGTGGCACAGCACGGGTAGCACGAGTGTCCCGCGGAGGAGTGGCCTGCGCCTGGTCCTGCGTCTGCACCGGCGGTGCGCCTCCCAGCTGTGAGGGGCCAATGACGTCCTCTGTCGAGCCTGAAGCGAAGTCGAAGTCAGTGATGTCGAAGAGCAAGGTGGAAGGCAGCAAGCGGTCCGACGAGGTCCCAGCATGGTCCAGTGGTGGACCCTGACTCGACGTGCCGGCTGCCTGTGACGAAGTCCCGGTGTACTGCCAGAACTGCGCTGAGTGCGAGGTCGACACAGCTGCCTAAGACGCTGACCCTGCAGCCTGGGAGAAGTGGGCGGCCTGCGTCATAGCGAACTGGGCGAAACCTACACATCGACAACGGGACCCTTGTAAGCTAAGACATAAAATGTATGTAAATTGATTGTCGAAGTAATGTTGTTTTTTTAAGTACCTGTGGGGGGCACAACAGAAGGCCTAGCCGAGGAAGGCGGGGTGCTGAACGGTGCACGAAACCCTGAAGCAATCGGCAAGTGAAACGGCTCACTTATATGTGCGAGGCATGTACAGAAATAGTAATAAAAATACTTACCTCCGTGCGGAGGGGGAGTCGGCCTAGGAACGTGCGCAGCTGGACGGGGACCAGTCAGTACGGGTGGCCGCTGTACAGCTGCGTCTGCCCGAGCAACGTCGTCTACACGACAGGTGAGCACTCGGAGAATCGAGCGCATCGACTCCACCATCCACGTGTACGTCGTCAGGTGCTCCTCTACGGGTACCGGAATCCCCACGCCTAAACGTTGGATCGTCGTTGAACCGTTAACGACGACCCGGTTGATGTCGTCGACCTGCATGGTTAATTTGTTCGTAAATATTCGTAAAATTTGACGAAGAGAAAGACATGAAAACATAAAGGAATGGTGCGATGCAGGGTACTCACAGCACGAGCAAAGTCCTGGTCGCGGTGCCTGGCATAGAGGTCTCTAGTGCTCGCAACGTGGGGCTGCTGCTCCAAGGGAGCGAAGGTGACCCTAGTACGGGTGCGTGGCTGGTACCAGCGTAGGTAGGCCTGGTACGACTCCTCAGTGTGTGGCTCTCCCTCGTGGTCCACGACCTCCTCGGTTGCGAGCAACCAGTCCTCAACAAAAGTCGCCAACTTGGCGAGCTAGTCGCCAGCTGAGTGCTGACCCTTGCGCGAGTACCTGCGAATTAATATGTAATATTAGTGTGAAACGACAGATGTTACAAATTATTGTGAACAGGCAGATTTTAATGCAACAACGGAAAGCGTAGTGCAAGATCTTACCGGTGAACAGCAGCTGGGACGGTGGTCGGAAACGGTACTGGAAAGGGCTGACGGAAGCCGAACTGCCGCATCACGCGGAAAGGGGCGTGAGGCTCAACGCAGATGTCGAAGACCATCGGAACCGTAGTCATCCAGTACGCCTGGTCCCTGGTGCAGAGTGTGGACAGACCCAACGACGCACGAGCCTGGGTAGCCGCTGCACTGTAGGGCTCCCACACAACGTCAGTCGGCAGAAGGCGGTCGAACTCCATAACAAACTCAGGATACGACCGCCTAACCTGGACGTGAGCCCATCGACGCTGCAATATGAGACGATCGATGTGATGTACAATGAACTTAGCAATTAACTTAACAATACGATAAGATCGATGCAACGTACCTGACGACGGCACCACAGAGTACCCATCGTAGGGTAGTCGACCTCTGGTCGCTCCTCGTACAGTGACTCCTCGTACGCGTGCTGGTCCACCTCAGGGCGGCCGATCGCAATCCTCTCAGCTGCCCAGATAGAAAGAAAGAGAGGGCACCCACCAAAGGTCGCGCTGGGATCCGTCTTCGTGCAAGACTCACAAAGTGCACGGTACAGAGCCGCCAACAACGCGGAACCCCGGCTCCACTGAGGCACCTCGCCTACCGCGGCGTCGGCGATTCTCATTAACTTATGAGAACTGATTACCGACAAGTTCTTCTTAGAGTTTTAAGCTCCGAAAGCATAGCCCCAAGTAAAACCACGGAAACATCTTTTGTGGGCCATCTAGGCGTGCGTATGACAACGGCGGCCCAGCACAGTAGCCCACCCGAACACAGTCCAAACAACGGCCGCAGTTGAGAGAACTCTTCCCAACTCTGACTCCGACTCCGACTCCGACTCGGTCTAAATGGCTAAACCCCCACTCCACACACGCACGCAGGCAAGCAGGCAGGCAGGCAGGCAGGCAGCGCAGTAGGCCGAATCCGACTCCGACGCCGTCTCGTCATCCGCGTCTCCCACAGCCAATGCCGCCCTATATATCAAAAGCCACCCACCATAGCAGCCAACCGCGAGCTCCAGACGCTATCGCGCGCGCGCCTCTCCTTAATAAATTCGTCGTTCGGCCGGCGCGAGGAGGACGACCACGAACACCAAGCTCCACCGCTGCATCTGCGATGGACTCGGGGCGGGCGGCGCCCGCGGCGGACGACGCCGCTGAGACGCAGGAGAGCTTGCTCGACATGAGGCAGTTCATGGACATGACGCTCAACGACTTTAATTTGTCAATGATGCCGTCGACTACATATTCCGCAACTTCTTCGACGACGACGACGTCCCGACGACGATCCCGTCGTCGTCCGCGGAGGCGGCGGCGGCAGCGGCTCCCACCCGCGCGTCGAGTAGGGCGGCGATCGTCGAGGCGCCCAGAGACGACGTCGACGACGGGCAGGAGCAGGACAACTGCGCGATCTGCCTGGACAGGGATGACGCGGCGGCGGCGGAGTGGAAGGAGACGCCGTGCGGGCACCGCTTCCACGGCGGGTGCCTGGACAAGTGGCTCGAGGCCGCGTACGCCACCTGCCCCATGTGCCGCCGCCACGTGACGCCGCCGCCGATCGCCGATGAGGATGACGATGATGACTCTGAGTCTGATGATGATGACGACGACGATGATCCGGTTTTACTTTTTAGTCCTCGAGGACATCTGCGACGGCGGCTCCCTGAGGACGACGACGACCCCCGCCGAGAGCATGCACGACGACGCTTTGCATAGACGAGCTACATTAGCTTTGCTGTCACATTCATCAGTGCATGTACTACTAGAATTTGATTAAATCTGTTTCTATTTTCGAGTTTAAAGTTTTAAATATTTCAGTAAAAGTTTGTCCAATTTCTCTTTAGAAATTTGAGTTGACAAAAAAAATGATTCTAAGAAAAAAAATTCGCGTACAGGAGTACGGCCGCCGTCGTTCAGCCCGTCACCCCCGTCCCACTGCGGACCCTCTGCAATGGACTTAAGCCGCTAGGCTACATCAAAATGTTAAATGTATAAATTCTGCACACTAGCATATTTAATATGGACAAAACAGAGAATATCCACCCTAATAAATCATAGTTTCAACAATTTTGAAACTATGTCATATAAATGTTGTTATTTTTTTTAAGAAATGTTTGCAACTATTTTGATTTTTTTTAGTTGATGCATAATCATCGGCAATGTACTTGTTTTCATCGACATGGCAAGGAGATGTGAAACTTGAAGCCGAAGAGAATAAAAAATAAAAATAGATCTAGTAGCATGAGGATATTTTGAACAGTTTTACAACTTGTGGAGATTATGGATATCCCATATCTACACGGCGATGATATTTGGGCTGAATATAGGATACCGAATATAGATAGAATATCTTATTTGTATCTCGGGTTTGTTTCTCAACTTGTACATCAAGGAAATACCTTGAGACTTAGTCGGTTACGACTGTATTTTATCTGTATCTGCATATTCCGTTAGGGATATAGATTATCTTTTGTAACACGGACTCCTTCCCATATATAAGGGGGGTCCGGGTGCCTCTAGGGGTATGTGTTGATTTTCTCCAAATCATACAATCAATAAGATACTCGGCGGATTCATCCCCGGACAGGAGTAGGGTATTACTTCTTGAATAAGAAGGCCTGAACCTGTATAAATCTTTTGTCTCCAAACCCATTCACTTCTCCAGCTTGATAGCTACCCCCTTTTATTATTGCCGAAATCTAGTTTCGACAGTTGGCGCGCCAGGTAGGGGTGCGTCAAGCTTTTCGCCGATCAGTGCAATGGGTTCCGTCTCCGGCATCGACGACCTCGTCTTCCCACCCGGGCAGACGTTTCGGTTCGGCAGCCTCGACTTCGTCACCAACAACTTCGGCAAGATTTCTCTCCTTGACTCGGAGTCAGACCAGTCGGGGGAGAACCGGATTTCAGTCCCGTTTGGACTCCTAAACGCGGCTGAAAGTTACTTCAAGACCATCTCAATCGAGTTGGCTTCAAACCACTCGGGCGAGATCGCATCTTCTCCAATGTCACCAGATCAAGATGATGAGGCTTACCCACCGATCCTGATGAAGCTCCCCGACGATTTGGCGGCCGTCTCCATCACGACAACGTCTCCATCCCGTAGGCCTAGGCGGAAGTCGGCTTCAACACCGATTTCGCCTAGCTTCAGGGAAGTCGGCGTCATCCTCCAACCACTCGGCACGGTTTCGACGGATCAGCTGGATGGCTACTACAGCTCTCCCACCGTCGACTCGCGTCCCACCGACATCGTAGAGTACGACGAGTCTAGCTCTCGCTACAACGACCCGGATCTCGACGACTTCGACGGAAGCCTAGATGACAACTACACCCCTCTCTACTTCGGCGTCTTCATGGCCGATAACGAGACAGAGGAGCAACGCCAAGCCCGGGAAACCGAAGCACGTCGCGAGACTGAGCGTCGCCGACTAGAGGAGGAGCGTCAAGCACAAGAACAAGAACGGCTACGGCGTGAGCAGCAGGAGCGTGAGCGAACCGCGAAGGAGGCTGAGGACCGACGGCAGCGAGCCTTGGAAGCAGGGCGCCGAGCGCGTGATTTCATCGGCCAACAAGATGTTGAAGGGACACCGGTTTTCCGCACCCCTCAACAGAATGCGGTTGCCGCGATCACCCTCCTCGACACCCTCCTCAAGGAAAACGAGCTCAATCAATCTGATCACGTCGTCAACATCTTGAACCAGACAAAGACCATGATTGCGGCTTCGGTCCCAGTTAACTCCGAAAGCGTCCGCACGCCGACTGGCAGCCGACTCCCCCACTTCCGATCTCATGACTACCGTCATCCAAGCCTCAGCATCACTGGCGCAGGATCCAATCGCAGGAGCAGGGGTCACGACGAGCGGTCCGTTCACTCGCCTCCCGACCATCATAGGGAGCGCCGAGTGGAACGGCCTCGCTCACCACCTCGTCGCCGCCCCGTCGATCTTCGCGACACAATCATACAGCGCCGAGCAGCTCGAGGCCATCATCATTCGCCGGACCGCCACGACGACGACCTTGATGGAGTAGCAGCCTTCACCGACGACCTGCGTCGAGTGGATTGGCCAGCCGGCTTCAAGCCGACTGGAATAGAGAAGTACGACGGTACCACCAACCCAGAATCGTGGCTTACCGTCTACGGTCTCGCGATCCGCGCAGCAGGAGGAGATAGCAAGGCCATGGCGAACTATTTACCAGTGGCTTTAGCGGATTCCGCCCGATCTTGGCTCCATGGATTGCCCCGTGGTACGATTGGATCTTGGGCCGAATTACGCGACCACTTCATCGCCAACTTCCAAGGCACCTTCGAGCGTCCCGGCACACAATTCGACCTCTACAACGTTGTTCAGAAGTCCGGAGAATCCCTTCGAGATTACATCCGGCGATTTTCTGAACAACGTAACAAGATCTCCGACATCACCGACGACGTTATCATCGCCGCATTCACCAAAGGGATTCGCCACGAAGAATTGGTCGGCAAGTTCGGGCGTAAACCTCCCAGGACAGTCAAACTTATGTTTGAAAAAGCCAATGAGTACGCCAAAGCCGAAGACGCCGTCACCGCATCAAAGCAGTCGGGTCCCAGTTGGAAGCCAAAAAAGGATACGCCGGCTACGGGAGGAGGTGGAAGTAACAATCATAAGGACCGCAAGCGTAAGCCTGAGGAACTTGTTGCAACCGCCATTCACTCTTCTCGACAGCGTTCGCGCGTCAACACGTTCGACAAGATCATGAACTCCCAATGCCCGCACCATCCTAACTCCAACCACGTGGCCAAAGATTGTTTCGTCTACAAGCAATTCGCGGAGCAATACACCAAGACTACACGGAAGAATTCCGACGAAGAACAAAGCACGTCGAGGAAGAAGGACGACGGCGACACCCCGGTAGGATTTCAAGACCACCGCAAGGAGCTTAACCATATCTTCGGCGGCCCCCTGGCTTATGAGTCTAAAAGGAAGCAAAAGTTGACCGAACGGGAGATCAATGCTGTTCAGCCCGACACGCCCCAATATCTTCGATGGTCAGAGATTGCAATCAAGTTTGACCGCTCGGATCATCCTGACCGAGTGGTCCACCCGGGGCGGTACCCCCTGGTACTAGACCCAGTGGTCCGTAATGTCAAGCTTCGCAGAACCCTCATCGACGGTGGCAGTGCACTCAATATCCTCTTCGCCAAGACCTTGGATGATATGCAGATTCCTCGCTCCGAGCTAAAACCAAGCAATGCGCCTTTTCACGGAGTAATTCCAGGATTATCCGCAACTCCACTCGGCCAGATCACCCTCCCGGTCACTTTTGGCACTCGGGAAAACTTCCGCACAGAGAATATCAGCTTTGAAGTTGCCGATTTCGAGACAGCATACCATGCCATACTCGGACGCCCGGCGTTAGCCAAGTTCATGGCCGTCCCGCACTACACTTACATGATGATGAAGATGCCTGGTCCCCGAGGAGTCCTATCCCTACGGAGCGACATCAAGCAAGCCGTCACATGCGACAAGGAGAGTTGCGACATGGCCCAAACCCGCGAGATGGCGTCTGCCCGAGAGGATATCCGACTGGCTGCAGCCACGGCGAGCGAAGGAGAAGTGCCCGCTACCAAGACTTCAAAAAGTGGAGAAAGCGAAGCCAAGACTAAGAAGATTCCCCTAGATCCTTCTAATCCTACTAAAACTGCTGTAATAGGCGCCGAGTTAGATTGTAAATAGGAAAGCGCGCTCATCACCTTTCTTCAGAACAATAAAGATATCTTTGCGTGGAAACCATCTGATATGCCCGGTATTCCTAGAGAGGTGATTGAGCACTCCTTACATGTCAAAGAAGATGCCAAGCCTATCAAACAACGACTCCGCCGATTCGCACAAGACAGGAAGGACGCGATCAAGGAGGAATTAACCAAGCTGTTAGCGGCAGGCTTCATCAAAGAAGTCCATCATCCCGACTGGCTGGCAAACCCGGTTCTAGTTCGGAAGAAAACGGGGCAATGGCGCATGTGTGTTGATTATACTGACCTCAACAAGTCTTGCCCTAAAGATCCTTTTGGGTTGCCTCGCATTGACCAGGTAGTCGACTCGACCGCCGGCTGTGAGCTTCTCAGTTTTTTGGATTGCTACTCGGGGTATCATCAGATCCGACTGAAGGAATCCGACTGCTTGAAGACTTCATTCATCACGCCCTTTGGAGCGTACTGCTATGTCACCATGCCGTTCGGACTAAAAAACGCAGGAGCAACTTATCAACGTATGATCCAGAGATGCTTCTCAACGCAGATCGGCCGCAACGTTGAAGCCTATGTGGATGATGTAGTCGTCAAGACCAAACAAAAGGATGATTTAATCTCGGATCTAGAAGAAACCTTCGCGAGCATCCGCGCTTTCAGGATGAAATTAAACCCTGAAAAGTGCACCTTCGGAGTACCGTCAGGGAAGCTGCTTGGTTTTATGGTGTCTCATAGGGGTATCCAAGCCAACCCGGAGAAAGTTACTGCTATCCTCAACATGAAACCGCCAAGTACCCAGAAAGATGTTCAGAAGCTGACTGGATGCATGGCGGCGCTCAGCCGATTTGTTTCAAGACTTGGCGAGCGGGGGATGCCCTTCTTTAAGCTACTGAAGAAAACAGATGATTTCCAATGGGGACCCGAAGCACAGAAGGCCTTCGAAGATTTTAAGAAACTCCTCACCGAGCCACCGGTCTTAGCCTCACCACACCCGCAGGAGCCGTTGTTGCTGTATGTATCAGCCACCTCCCAGGTTGTGAGCACAGTCTTGGTCGTTGAGCGTGAGGAAGAAGGCCATGTCCAGAAAGTCCAGCGACCGATTTACTTTGTCAGCGAGGTCCTAGCCGACTCCAAAACGAGGTACCCTCAGGTTCAGAAGCTGTTATATGGTATTCTAATTACTACCAGGAAGCTATCTCACTACTTTCAAGGTCACTCGGTAACGGTGGTCACATCATTTCCACTCGGTGATATACTGCACAACCGCGAAGCAAACGGACGGATTGCTAAGTGGGCTTTGGAGTTGATGTCTTTGGACATATCATTCAAGCCCCGAATTTCAATCAAGTCCCAAGCGTTAGCTGATTTTGTCGCCGAATGGACCGAGTGCCAGGAGGATACCCCCGCGGAGAAAATGGAGCACTGGACCATGCATTTCGACGGATCAAAAAGACTTTCGGGCACTGGAGCAGGAGTGGTTCTAATTTCCCCAACTGGAGAAAGATTAAGCTATGTGCTTTGGATACATTTTTCGGCGTCCCACAACGTTGCCGAGTATGAGGCGCTCCTTCATGGACTGCGAATTGCGATCTCCCTAGGGATAAAGCGTCTAATAGTTCGAGGCGATTCACAGCTGGTCGTCAACCAAGTTATGAAAGAGTGGTCCTGCCTTGACGACAACATGATGGCATATCGACAAGAGGTACGCAAATTGGAAGACAAGTTCGATGGGCTCGAGCTCAGTCACGTTCTTCGACACAATAATGAAGCCGCCGACAGACTTGCCAACTTTGGATCCAAGCGCGAGGTGGCGCCCTCCGATGTTTTCGTCGAACACCTTTATACGCCGACAGTACCTCACAAAGATACTACTCAAGTTGCGGGCACTCATGACGTAGCTATGGTTGAAGCCGACTGGCGAGAGCCCCTCATACGATTCTTGACTTCCCAAGAACTCCCCCAAGACAAAGATGAGGCCGAGCGGATTTCAAGACGAAGCAAACTTTATGTTATGCATGAAGCTGAGTTGTACAAGAAAAGCCCTTCAGGGATTCTGCAACGCTGCGTATCTTTAGAGGAAGGGAGACAATTGCTGAAAGACATACATTCTGGGATATGCGGAAACCATGCTGCCGCACGCACCATTGTCGGCAAAGCTTACCGGCAGGGTTTTTTTTGGCCTACTGCAGTGTCCGACGCCGACAAAATTGTGCGCACGTGCGAAGGTTGCCAGTTTTTTGCCAGACAAATTCATCTACCAGCTCAAGAGTTGCAGACCATCCCACTGTCTTGGCCGTTTGCGGTTTGGGGGCTCGACATGGTTGGCCCGTTTAAAAAGGCAGTTGGCGGTTACACGCACCTCTTTGTGGCCATTGACAAATTCTCCAAGTGGATTGAAGCTAAACCGGTTGTCACAATTACAGCAGATAACGCTCCAGACTTCTTCATCAACATTGTGCATAGATTTGGAGTGCCCAATCGGATCATCACTGATAATGGCAGACAATTCACTGGCGGAGTTTTTAAAGACTGTTGTGAAGACTTTGGAATTAAGATTTGCTATGCCTCAGTAGCACATCCCATGAGCAATGGACAGGTGGAGCGAGCCAATGGCATGATACTTCAAGGGATTAAAGCGCGAGTTTTTGACCGGCTAAAACCCTATGCCGGCAAATGGGTGGAACAGCTACCATCAGTACTTTGGTCTTTGCGTACTACACCCAGTCGGGCCACAGGCCAGTCACCTTTTTTCCTTGTCTATGGGGCAGAAGCAATGTTGCCGAGTGAAGTCGAATTCGAGTCTTTGCGCTTTCGTAATTTCCGCGAAGAACGCTACGAGGAGGACCGAGTGGATGACTTGCACCGACTGGAAGAAGTCCGCGAAGCAGCTTTGATTCAGTCGGCTCGATACTTACAAGGGTTGCGACGTTATCATAATCGCAATGTTCGATCCCGTGCCTTTCTAGTCGGCGACCTCGTTTTGAGGAAAATTCAAACTACACGAGATCGGCACAAGTTATCTCCTCTATGGGAAGGGCCATTTATCATCTCTGCAGTCACCCGGCCAGGCTCCTATCGACTCAAGCGCGAAGACGGTACACTCGTCGACAACTCTTGGAACATCGAACATCTTCGTCGTTTCTACGCTTCAGCTTATCACTGTACTTCCCTATCTTGACTGTCAACATCAAGTTTTCTTCTTGAAGTTGTCAGTCGGGGGCTATCATCATAATAACGGAGTGTGATTTTTTATCAATTCAATTTGCTTCCTTGGTCTATCATTGCCTTGTTTGATTTTTCTACTTAGTCTGCGAGGACTGAAAGTTTTTAATAGCTTCTTTGGGTTTTAGGCTCAACAAAGCTTGATAAAAGCTTTTAAGAAATCAAAGACTTGGCTAGAATTATCAAGCACAGCATAAATACACCAGTATTGTACAAGTTATGCCTCCATTTGCTACATTTATGCTCAGTCAGAATCAGTCCTTTCATCATCAGAGTTATTACTACTCGGCTGAAGGTCGGTGTTGCGGAATTGATCTACGACGTCACTTGCAATCTTGTTAGCCGCATTTTGAGCATTGCTGATAAGATCAAGAGCAGCCTCTACGCTTGTCCCGTCTGCAAAGCCATCAATGGCGTCAATTTCAATCCTCGGGTACAAGGATTTGGTCATCGCCAATGCCGTGCTAGCTCCCATACTTCCAGCTTTCTTGATATTCTTGAAATATACATCCGGAGCAACTCTCAGCTTGTCGAAGATTTCGGTTGCGTCGAGTGCACTCGGACCACTGTTATTGAGGAACATAGCTTGGACGAGTGGTGTAGCGACATTAGCGACTTCATCTCTTGCTTCTTCAAGCCTCTTGATCTTACCAACCAGGACGTCAAATTGAGCTTGAGATTTGATTTTGCGGTCTACAAAACACATTTATGATAAAAATCTACTGCATTAAAAAGAGAGAAGTTCAGATTGTCAGCTGGCAGTACCTTCAACCTCCTTCAAGGCCGAGTCCCTTTGCGCAGCCAGTTCTACCTTGTCTCTTTCCAGGGCTTCAATTTGTTTCTCCATTTGAGCCATCCTGGCGGCTTGCGCTGTTTGAAATCCAAATGGTTGAGGATACAGTTACGACAGCGTAAATTAATGGGACAGATCTAGAGATTACCTTTTGATGAACCACTCAGCTCGAAGTTTGAATCCTGGAGCTGAGCAATTCGGTCCCTTAATTCCTTCTCTGTCTTTTTGGCGAGCTCCTTGGCCTCGTGTAGCTGGTCCCTAACTACTTCAAGAGTTCCCAAATGAGGAACCAGCTTTTCTAAAGTTGCGGTCTTGGCCTCATTGCGAAGATGGATTCTCTGCATGATGGTTCATGGTTTAGTTTTGCTGAAGAGAAAACAAAGTCATCAAAGGCAGTCACCCGGAAGATTTACATTCACAATGCGAGTGGCTTCTCCAAGTGCCTTCTTCAGCTGGCACACTTCCTCATCTTCTTTTTGACGATTTATGACGATGCCGGCAGCTTGTGAGTTCTCGTCCCACCATTTGAGCAAGATAGGAGGACGAGAGTCATCAGCTGCCTTTATGCGAGGAATTTCTTCTTCGTCATCGCCTGGTGGTCCTGATGTATTTCCAAGATATTAGACGAATAAATTGAAGTTATTTAAATCGGCATCACTTGAGAAGATGAGTTACTTGAGGATGTTCCTAGCTGAGCGTGGGGTGATCCTTGTTCTTTATCTGGAGACCCAATTATCGAGTCGTTACCAGCCTCTGGTCCTTGAGAAGTTGTCGTCTGCGCTTCAACTTCGGGAGTTTCTTGATCTGGACCTACATCCGACTGGTTTCCAGTCGGGGGCTCTTGGGTTGTTGTAGTTTCAGTTGCTGCCGACTGGTTTCCAGTCGGAGGCTGGTCACTCGGGTTGGCCTTATCACCTGAAGTATGGGCGCCAGTCGGCTGGCTTTCGGCAGTCGGCTCAGAATCCTTGGATGAACTTGGTTCTGTCACAGTCGGATCAGGATCTTTTCCAGTTGGATCTATGTCGGATGGTTTCCTGCAAAGTGTTCTTTCAATATTCAGTATTATTTCCATGAGAGAAGCATGTCGAAGTGAAATGGTACCAAGAGGTTTATACCTGGAAGATGTTCTAATCTTTGGCCTTGGACGACTAGCCAGTTTTTTCCTGGGAGTGGTATGCTTTGGGAGTTTATTGGGCGAGCCTTCGTCCCCAGATTTGTTGCCGTCGTCGCCTTCGTTGTCATTAAGCACCAGCTTTCTCTTGCGAGAACCTGTCTGCCCAGTCGGATTGGAGGTTTGAGGTTGCGGATCTGATCTGATTGTCGGCCCTCCACCTCCCTGAACGGTGTGCTGGCGAGGAGACCGGCGCTGAGTGATTGGGGGGTCAGACTTCATCAATACATATTCCTGAATGAGATGCCTCCACGGTTAGTTAACTCAACATGAAGACAAGATTATGTTTTGGTCATGGGTTGAAGATTTCGGATACGTACCTGCGGAGGCGGATTGAATGCGTTATATGGCACAACTGGCAGCTGATGTGAGTAGCTGACGACAATAGCATTTGAGAAGATTTTACACATTCTCTCCTTCATGATTTTAAAATCCAGAGAATCTGGTTCTTCACGATTAGGATCATGCTTGCCGTCAAACTCGAATGCCGTACGGGATCTTTCTTTAATTGGTGCCAATCGGCATTTGATGAAGTGCCGAGTAATCTGCTCTCCTTGTAAGCCTTGTTCTTTGAGTTTTAGCATGCGATCCATCAGCTCCAAGGCTTGGGCTGCTTCATCCCCAATCGGAAGAGAGTTCCAGGTATCTTGGTACACCGGAGGAAGACAAGAGTACTCGGGAAGAGCAGGCTCAGGATTCTGAATATAAAACCAGTTTGCATGCCACCCTTTGTTTGAGGTCTTGAAGGGCATAGAGAAGTACTTCTGGCTCAGAGTCCCCCTCAGCTGAAATCCGGCCCCTCCGACTACACATGGCTTACTCTTGTTTGGTTGGGGCTTGAGAAAGAAGATTCAGCGAAACAGAGCGAAGTGGGGCTTAATTCCCAAGAAGGCTTCACAAACATGGACGAAATTGGCGATGTGAACTATGGAATTTGGGTTTAGGTGATGCAAGCTGATTCCATAGAAGCTTAATATCCCGCGGAAAAATTTTGAGGTCGGAAGAGCGAAGCCGCCATAGAAGAAATGGGAGAAGACCACAGCCTCGTGTGTATCGGGGGTTGGAAAAGCCTCACCGCACGCTGGCCGCCACCCGATGATTTCCTTGGCAGGGAGAACGCCGTGCGCCACCATCTCCTTCAGGTTCTCCTCCGTCACGTCGGATGGTGCCCATTGGCCTTCAAAGCTTTCCTTCTCTTCCGCCATTGATTTTTTCCGAATGCGCTGATTTGATTCGAGGGATGGCTAGGGAGAGGTGAGGAATTGAGGCGGTGGATCACGGGAAGGATTTTGATGAACTTTTCGAAGGTGGATTCGAGTGGAATGGTGAACCCTAGTTTGCCGGCGCAGCTCTGTACTGTAGCAGGGAGTGGGGAAAATGGCGAGAGTTCCGGCGGGGAAGATGAAGTGTCGCTTGGATCTCGGGATTTCTTGTTAAGGGTATCGGAGGTGCGAATGGGCTTAGGCCTGAACAGTACCTCAGCCCAGTACTTTTAACAGCGTGGCCCATTGTGCTCCTTAGGGACTTAGGCATTTTTTGCTTTGGCAATTTATGCGCACAATAGTGTTGCCCAATGCTGATAAAATCCTTTTTACGCGGTCATATAATTCTTTGGAATTATTGCAATGCAAATTAAAAGGTGCCCGACAGAAAGGTGTTATGCTGTTTTTGTAAGCTTTTTTAGGCTACAAAAGCTGTCTGGGTTAACTTGGAATGACTTGTTTTTACCATAGTCATTTCCTTGGTATGTTATATGCCTGTTTTCATTATGGTAAATAGTCATAGCCTAGGCTATTAGACTTATTCATTACCATAATTTTTATAATATTTGGTGGGTAATCTTTAGAGTTTTCTATTCGGATGCCTGTCAAGTGTGTTCATTCGTGAACCTTTTAGAGTGTTAACCACTCGGATTCCTTTTAATTATGGCTAAAAAGCAGTCGGCTAAGAATGCCTCTTTAGGCGCCGTGTATGCTTTTGTCATATGATGCACGATTGTGCTATTATTTTGTTCTCAACTATATGTTTAGTTTGTTAACTAATCATATAGTTGGGGGCTACACCTAATTAGGTGCATCTATTCGATGCACCATATTCTTTATCTTTTCGCCCTTTACATTCTTCGTCTTCGCTACTCGGCAGGCCTCGGCATGAAAAGTTTGAAGCACTCGGATTATTATCTTTGAGAAGGCTATGATGGTTGACTGCAAAGGTCTCGGGGGCTACTGTGGAGATTATGGATATCCCATATCTACACGGCGATGATATTTGGGCTGAATATAGGATACCGAATATAGATAGAATATCTTATTTGTATCTCGGGTTTGTTTCTCAACTTGTACATCAAGGAAATACCTTGAGACTTAGTCGGTTACGACTGTATTTTATCTGTATCTGCATATTCCGTTAGGGATATAGATTATCTTTTGTAACACGGACTCCTTCCCATATATAAGGGGGGTCCGGGTGCCTCTAGGGGTATGTGTTGATTTTCTCCAAATCATACAATCAATAAGATACTCGGCGGATTCATCCCCGGACAGGAGTAGGGTATTACTTCTTGAATAAGAAGGCCTGAACCTGTATAAATCTTTTGTCTCCAAACCCATTCACTTCTCCAGCTTGATAGCTACCCCCTTTTATTATTGCCGAAATCTAGTTTCGACACAACTCAAGCACTAAATCTAGTAGCATGAGGAGTAATTAGACAAAATAATGATAACAGTATGACGATTAGAGCGTGCACTACTAGCAAGTATACGATTGTTTCAATTTTGTTACATAAGTTAAAACAAAAGTTAGCGACCCATCAGTGCCGTTTTTCGAAAATTGTTGTTAAAAATCATTGAATCCTCCTACGCCAAGACTAAACTTGATTCAATGTTGATCTTATGATGAACAGAAGTGAATTCACTGGTGCACTGAGAAAATTTACCCCAATTAATACCTTTAAGATATTACTACAAGCTTAATTCTACGAATATTAAAGCAGTCAATTATTAGAAGCGTTTGTGGTTTGCGCTCATCTGCTCGTATCTTTACTCTTTAGATGTCCTAACTCTGTCAACTGCGGCCGATGTTACGCATGCCTAGATGGCCCACAAAAGAATGTTTCCGTGGTTTTACTTGCGGCTCTGCTTTCGGAGCTTAGTAGTAAGACCTACTTGTCGGTAATCAGTTCTCATAAGTTCATGAGAATCTGAAAATATTGAAACACTATCATAGTATGCACTATAACTTTTTCATAGTCTACATGAAAGAGCTTTTACTTATCGGAGAATTTGTAGTAGCTATAAGCTCTCTTAAATAGCCCCTTAGTTTTCTATACAGTGGTTGAGCTGTAACGTGTGTCTGTGTCAACTGCCAAGCACATAATATTTCAATCGATATAGTTGCCACTACAACACGACTTAGATTGTGTTTAGATTCAGGGGTGAAATTTTTTGGCGTGTTACATCGGATATACGGACACACATTTGAAACATTTGAAGTATTAAACGTAGTCTAATAATAAAACAAATTACAGAATCCGCATGTAAACTGCGAGACGAATTTATTAAGCCTAATTAATCCATCATTAATAAATATTTACTGTAGCACCACATTGTTAAATCATGGAGCAATTAGGTTTAAAAGATTCGTCTCGCAATTTATACGCAATTTATGTAATTAGTTTTTTTCGTTTATATTTATTACTCTATACATGTGTCCGAACATTCAATGTGACATGGTGAAAAATTTTTGGCTGGGGACTAAACAGGCCCTTAGTTGCTAGCTAGGGCGATTCTACAGAGTTCATATATAAAACGAGCATGGAAGTTCTATTGGTGAAAGTTCTTGGGTCATCGTTTGGAGGAGGCTACTTCTGTGTCGCCTCTAGGTGACCTGGGATGCGAAGGCCGCTGCCCCAGCCTCCACAGCGTGTCTCACCTACCTCGTCGCCGGTGGCAATGCCGCCACCTGCGGTGGTGGCCAGCAGCGGCGGCGCCTCCTCCCTCCCTCCCTTTTCCTCCCATCTCCTTTTCCCCTTCTTCCTTCCCTCCCCTTTTCTCCAGATCTGAGGCGATCCGGGAGGCGTCGGCCCCGAACCTGGCTCCCCCCATGTATAGCACCGGCAGCCACCTCCATCCCTTCCCGAGGCAGGCAACAGCTATGAAGGCAGCGAGGGGATGGTCGGATCTGGCCACCCAAGGTCCAAATCTGGCGTATCTTCAGCGAGGTATGGGCATCTCTCCAGCGCGAGAGGCTGGATCCCCTATTGCGGTGGTGGCGACGGCTGGCTGTGGTGGCGAAGGCACCGAGATGGATGACCGGATTTGGCCCCACAAGGTCTAGATCCGGCGCATCCACAAGGGGATCGGGCGAGACCGGCTCCCTTGTGGCGCCGACAGCGAAGAGGCTGCTCGGGGGAGCTTGGGCGGCCTGCGCGGGTGTCAAGGTCACTGGTAGGTTGAACTATTAGCTGGTAGCTGTCCAGCGGTTTCGACGGGCTTGCTCCGCAGCTCAGCGCGGGGACTCGTGCGGCACAGGTGGTGATACATGTCGTCTTTGGCAAGTAGTGTCGAAGCTTTGGCTGCTCTCTGCTCGGCCCACTTCTCTTTGTGGAGCTCCTCCCCGTGTGGAGCTCCATGCATGGTGGTGATGTGGTGGAAGGCGACCAGTGCAACGGACGGATGCCTCCGACGGCTTGGTATTCAAAGTTAGTTTGAGCAAAGATGGTCGAAAACAGATATTTATGACCAAGGTTCCCAATCCGCTACATTCATGCCCTCCCGCTACTCCCATCTCATTCCCATGATCACGTATGGCGGAAAAAAAATGATTACGCGAGAGGAGGAATAAACTTATTCCTGCTAGCTGATACTTTCAAATGGAACCTACTTTTTTTTCTTTGTATTAGGGAGTCAATTTTATCCAATCTCTTTGAGGGATAACTATTTTCACACGCCAAATTATGTTTAGGATTCCCATACAAATTTTCGGGATGGAATTTAACCAATATCTTGGTGATGCTGTTAGTTCTTTCATTTGCACCCCTTGTAAAACATGGTTGTAAAATATACAGACGTGACTCCTCGTCGAGCGCCCGATGCGAGCAGAGTTACGTGCAAAATTATTTTAAACTGATTTTTCTCTTAGATTACTTATCTAAATCATGATCCGATTGCACCATTAAATTTGTTGCAGTTAAATCTTCAAAACAAGACCACACATGGATATATTCCGATGAAAAAAAATTTAGCTTATTATTGAATTATTTTTAAATGTTCCACCAGATATATCGGAATTGTTTCACTAAGTAGATCGAAAATGTTTGACTCGTTTAAATCGGGTGTTGTTTTACCTTATATAAAAACAATGTTTCAGCAAATAGCGAAAAAATATTTCACTTCACTGCAACATTAGATCTATACAAATTGAAACATTGTGAGTACACTAGGTAAAACATTTTTCGATGGAACAAAAAATAAACCAAATTCCCTTAATAGGGGTGTCGACGGTGGATACCCGTAGACCGGATATAGAGGGTATTGGGGTACGCTGGTACAAGGATCTACGTAGTACGACATCAAACAAGCAGAAGACAAAGATTATACTGGTTCAGGTCCCTTGATAGGTAATAGCCCTAACCCAGTTGATATGGGATTATATGATGGAAACCACCGATTACAAAGGGAATAGCGGAACTCAATGATACCGACAAGACCGTAGTTGAGTTGGTTCGACTAGATCACCCGACGACTTGGCTTCTATAGGCTCCGACTTCGTAGGCTGAGATGGATGTGTTGGCAGTGAGATTCGATGCCTTAGGTCCTCTCAGGGGGTCCCTTTTATATCGCGGGTCAGCTGATCTCCAAGTAGAACTCGGAGATATTGGACCCCTCATGATACAGTGACGACCCAGTCTTGTCCGAGTAGGATTTCTCTCATGTGTAGATTCTGTTTCTATTACGTGATTGATTTCCTTAACATGTACAGGAAACATCCGTATACGCGCAGGTATACCGTATCGGTATACAATATATATTCAAGGGTAGAGGGTATACCTTATCTGTAACCCTGACAAGGGGGTTTCCAAAATATGTGAGTTTTTTTGTTGCAATGGAATGTTTCGTTCACTGCAACATTAGATCTATACATAGTGAAACATTGTGAGTACACTAGGTGAAACATTTTTGGTGGAACAAAAAAATAAACTAAATTCCCTTAATAGAGAGTTTCCAAAATATATGGGTTTTGTTGCAACGGCACGTTCCATAATGTCAAAATCCACTGCAACATTTGATCCGTACATAGTGAAATATCGCGAGTATACTAGCTGAAACATCGTAAAACTACTGGTTGAAACATCAAAAGAGATCCTATGCAACATTCAAAAAATATCAATAAAAAAGCTAAAATATTTTTTTGTCGAAACATAATTATATAATTATGTGTGGTCTTGTTGTAAAGATTTAATTGCAATAAATACAACGGTGTGATCGGATTATAAATTAGATAATTAGTTTAGAAAAAAAAAATTTAAATATATTTGAAGGAAAAGCGGCCAGAGGCGGGGGCGCCCGAGCGCCTGATTTTTTCTTCTGACGTCGTGCGCTCGGCGCGCAGCATTATCCAGATATACTCCAATCTACCATGTTTAAAGAAAGGAAAACGGGAAAACGTAGTGCTCAGTTCCTGATCACTAGAACCCGAGTCGCATTGTCGGAAACATGGTCGAATCCGTGTCCGAATGAATGATCCCAACATCATTCTCCATCACTAAAATCCGATCGATCGCGAACATTCTTTCCGAATTCCGACTGGGTGAAGTCACGGGGAACAGCTAGCGCCATTCCGACTCCGATAGCTTCTCCGCGTTCACGAACCCTACCTCCCTCCGCGCGCGGCCGCTTCATATATATAGGCCTCCACACCCTAGCGGGATCATATGCATTGGAGATCGATCGCTTGATTATTAGCTTTCCACTCACACGGTCGTCGGCGACCGATCGACTTGCTTCCTCCACCGTACGACGTACGTGCTCCTTCCCGGCCGGCCGGCAACAGCGACGGCGACGAGCACCACCGGCGCCGCTACGCCACTACGCCAGCAGCCAGCCATGGACGACGACGGCGGCGCGGGCCGCGACGGCATCCTAGCGTTCGCGCACCAGCTGGCCAGGCAAGCCGCGTTCCTACTTCAAGCCTCCAACGACCTACTCGCATCGCTTCTTCAGTCCACCTCGCGCGGCGGCGGCGGCGCCGACATCCTATCGTTCGCGAATCAGCTGGCCAGGCAAGCCGGCGCGTTCCTCCAAGACTCCAACGACATACTGGCATCGCTTCTGCAGTCCACCTCGCGCGGCGCTTCCGCTGGCGCCGCCGCCGCCTCGGACGAGGCGATCCAGGCGCTCAAGGACGTGGGCGGCGGCGACGTCGACGGCGGCGGGCAGAAGCTGGACTGCGCGATCTGCCTCAACCACGACGATCCGTCAGCGTCGGCGGCGGCGGGGTGGAAGGAGATGCCGTGCGGGCACCGGTTCCACGGCGGGTGCCTGGAGAAGTGGCTGCGCATGCACGGCACGTGCCCCATGTGCCGCCACCAGATGCCGGCGGCGGAGGTGGTGGAGGGGGCGGCTTCGGAGGTGACCACGTCGGAGCCGCTCCTGCTGATAGCGCGCGTACGCCGCTCCGGCGACGGCGGCAATGAAGAGGAGCATTACCATTACTATCTTTACGAAATACGAGTACAGTACTCCACCAATGTCGAAATTAACCCTTAATTAGTTTTCGGTTTTCCTTTTTGGCCGTTGTTTCTTCCGGGAAACTATTCTAATCCCTCGAGGGGATGTTATCTCGTTTGCTTAAAAACCATTTAAACGGTTATGAAAAATTATGGAAAAAATTGACAACATTCATACAACACATATATACAACTCCACAAAATCTTAAATCCAAACTCAACTCACACGTCGAGATATAAAAAAAGACAAAATTCACATATGAATAGTAGCGTACTGTTTATATCTAAATTTGTCTTTTTTGTTTCTCGATGTGTAGATCGAATTTGAACTTGAATTTTTTGGACTAGTAGGTATCATTATACTCTACATTGTCAATTTTTTTTTTGCATCGAATTTGAAAGAATAAGGTATACGAGGGGATATCCCTCAAGGGATTAAAATCCACTCCCGTTTCTTCAGCATGCCTTGACCATGAAATCTATTGTACCGTAATTAGTATGGCACGTCAAATGTAATCCTTTCATTTTTAAATATTTAGCACCGTTGATTTTTTTAAATATGTTTGACCATTTATCTTATTTAAAAAATAAGTAATTATTAATTCTTTTCCTATCATTTGATTTATTGTTAAATATATATATATGCATACATATAGTTTAAGTATTTCACAAAAGTTTTTAAATAAGATGAACGGTCAAACATATGCTAAAATATTAACGGTATCAAATATTTAGAAATGGAGGGAGTATATTGCTACTGTTGCCTTATAAGGAAATTTCCTATAATGAAATCTCATATGTATCGAATCTCTGTTGCTTGCTCGTTCGCTCTCGATCGTGAATTTTGATCAGGGCTAAAACAAACTACTACGTGACGTATATGAACGCCCAAACTGCTGCTCCCTCCGTTTCAAAATATTTGACACCGTTGACATTTTAGTACGTGTTTAACCATTCGTCTTATTCAAAAAATTTAAGTAATTATTTATTCTTTTTATATTATTTGATTCATTGTTAAATATACTTTCATGTACACATATAGTTTTACATATTTGACAAAATTTTTTAAATAAGACAAACGATCAAACATGTGCTAAAAAGTCAACGGTGTTGAACATTTCGAAACGGAGGGAGTATTTTGGCGCTTCTCCAAAGCATTTTTTTTTGAAGAAAAAAATAATATGCGATACTAAACATGGCTTAGGGGTGGAAGGAGGCGCTTCTATTTTTTTCAAGCGGAAAATATATTTCTAACCACCGGCCTGCCTGGCGCCTGCAAAATGGGGCAGGAGGAGCGAGATGGTTATCCGCCTACCAAGATAAATCTTCCCAAGCGGATGACATGATGCGCCATTTCCATATCTTTAAGGTTGAGGTTTCTCTCTAACTTTCCAACTTCTATTCCATTTTTTCTCTCGCACGCTTCCTAAACGGCGAAACGGTGTGTTTTTGCCACAGTTTTATATATGAAATTACTTTAAGAAATCGTATTAATCTATTTTTCCTTTTTTTCTAATACTTAATTAGTCACATGCTAATTAATAATATTATTTTTCATGCAGAAGTTCAGCCTAAATGTGTGTTACAGGACATGGGGTCGCACCAAAGCCTTTGTTAACTGACCCCACCACGTGGAATTCATCAGCAACTTAGTTAGGATCTCAACGCTAAAGCTACCAGCGTTGAGATGTTATATCGTCTTAACGCCAATATCGATAGCACTAACCCGACGGTTCATTTCTACAATTAATTTTTAATATGGATCAATTTAAAATAAGTTCTCTAAAAGTTTCAATTTGTTAGTGGTTGATGGCACACAAAACGTCTGCTTGTGACATGCGGCCCTTCCCTATGGGACCCACATGGTCAGATAGGTGCGGGGGGCAGGTATGTCACCACGCCCGCGCGCATACTCTGCTTACTTTTCGACTTCGGCTAGAACTAGCTCAGAGTAAGGATAATAGTATAGCTCACTTTCTACTATTAGCCTATTTTAAAACCAACATATATAATATATTAGCTATATGGTTAGCTATAATTTTTTTCTCCTCTCTCTATCTCTTGTATAAGAGCCAACACCCTTAATTTTTCACTACCTCTCTCCTCCATCTAAGCTTATGGTAGGCTTATAGCTCACTATTATACTTGCTCTTAGAGTAATTTTAATAGTATAGCCCACTACTAACTCCAATTCATCTAGCTAATCTAATAGTTAATTTATACAATAGTTACTTGCTATACTATTAATTGGAGTCCGTGCTGCAGCTGGCTACAGAGCCTGTTGTTCTTCTCTCTCATTTTTTATCTCATTAAAATATATTTATAATTGGCTAACAGTAACTGCTCTTAGCGTGATCAGCGCAGCGCCAGCCTAATCGGAAGTTCACCGGCGACCAGCCGATTGACTCCGACTCGGAAATCACGTCCCTCCACCCCCGTTTTATCAAACTACACGTATCCGGCGCGAACCATTGACCGCACACTGGTGATGCCGATTGTTGTGGGTGCACTGGTGACGTTGGCCCCGCCGGCGGCGACCTCACGGACTCGTCTTCCTCCTCCGACGCCGCAGGAGGCGCACGACGACGTGATCGGTGACGGCGGCACAGAGTGCACGATCTGCCTTGACCAGCCGGCGGCGAGCAGGTGGAAGGAGATCCCGGCGTGCGCGGCACCTGATCCGTTTGCAGCCACCGGGTGCCACCGGCGATGCGCGCCGCGCGCGATCACGACACTAGCACGTACAGTGAGCTCGACGCCGGCGCACAGTGCAGCTCGTCCCCCTTTGTGTTGCACATGACATATGTTCGTCCTTGTACACAGCGCACATGTGCTGCTCTCTTTTGCGAATTATTTGGCACGTTAATCATCATCTAAAATCACGTAAGCTTCATACCGATCACCTAAGTGTACTACTAGCATAATCTAAGATACATAATCGCTCACAAAAACCATGTAGGCTAATAATTATCTTGAATTCTTGATTTGATTACGACGAACGTCTTAATAATCTACTTCTTGGCGAGAGAGAACTTGTAGAGCATGTAGTGCTTGTACTCCTGGCCCTTGCGGTAGATCTCGGTGGGGAACTTGGCGTTGTGGACGGCGTCCGGGTAGTCCTGCGTCTCGAGGCAGAGTCCGCCGTGCTTCACGTAGCGCGCGCCGCCCTTGCCCTCGTCGCCCTTGAGGAAGTTGCCCGTGTAGAACTGCAGCCCGGGCTGGTCGGACCACAGCTCCAGCACGCGCCCCGAGGTGGGCTCGCTCACCACCGCCGCCTTGCGCACGCCCTGCCCGTCGGCCTCGCCGTCGAGCACGTAGTTGATGTCGTACCCGCCGCCGGGGACGTCGGCGATGCGCGCGCCGGGCGGCGCGGGGGCGCGGAAGTCGAACGGCGTGCCGGAGACGGGCGAGACGGCTCCCGTGGGGATGAGGCCGGCGCCGACGGGGGTGACCGCCGACGCGAAGATCTGGACGGAGTGGTCGAGGATGGTGCCGTTGCCGTGGCCGCGGAGGTTCCAGTAGGTGTGCTGGGCGAGGTTGACCGGCGTGGGCTTGCCGTCGTCGACGGGGCGGGCGTACATGGTGACGCTGAAGGAGTAGTCGCCGTCGATCTTGTAGGTGACGAGCACGTCGAGGGCGCCCGGGAAGCCCTGCTCGCCGTCGTAGCTCCGGTAGTAGAAGGTGATGTAGGGGAAGTGGCCGGTGGCCCTCTCCCGGACCGACCAGAACACCTGGTTGAACCCGCGGTGGCCGCCGTGGAGCGTGTTCTTGCCGTCGTTCTTGTACGTGTGGAACGCATGCCCCTTCACCGTGAACCTCCCGCCGGCGATCCGGTTCGCCACCCGCCCCACCAGCGCCCCGAAGTAGGTCGTGTCATTCTTCAAACCAAAAACATACGCATAAAACGTACGAAAAACAAAATTAGATCATCGATCGATATGCCATTTCATGTAGATTAATATAGTTTTCTTAATTTGCCATTTCATGTAGATTAATATAGTTTTCTTAATTTGCCATTTCATGTAGATTAATATAGTTTTCTTAATTTGCCATGGGATCTAGCTAGCTCACCACGTAAGATCCAATATCTTTGTAGCCAAGAACGACGTCATCAATGTGCCCTGCAAAACATATTCTGCATGATTAATCTCAAGAACTCGAGTGAACATGATGAGGGTTCGACATTTTGAACTGTTGGTTTCCGAAATTTCGTTTATTTCATATCCCTCCGATACGATATTATTTCGGCCGAAATTTTTAATTTTTTTAAGTTTTCGTGAATTTGATAATATTTCTTCATATTTGACTAAATTTTGTTTAAAATTTCGAAAATTTATCTTTATCAACACTTCCTGATATAAACACCGAAAACGAAAAATTAAACCCTTAACATGATACTGAGAAATTAACAAGACTGGATCAATTACCGTTCTTGTCGGGGAGGTTGACGGTGAGGATGGTGGCGCCCCAGTTGGTGACGACGACGGAGAACTCGCCCCGACGCAGCTCGTAGAAACCGATGGACTCCTTCCCTCCCCTCCTCGCCTCCGCCGGCGTGCCGCCGATCAGAGACGCCGCCGCCACCGCCGCCGCCACGGCCAACCATTGCCACGCCACGCTCCTGGCGCTCGTCGCCGCCATTACTGCCTAATCCCGACTACTAATACTACTAATCTTCCTCTAATCCGTGCAACTAATGCTGTGTAAATCTCGGTTGCCTATTTATAGGTGGAGGTCTCGAGAATGATGAGTTGATGACTATCGTTCTAGTCAACAGGATCTACTAGCGCGGGTTTCTCACCCACTGACATGTGGGGCCGTTGCGCCGTAAAGTTGCCACGTAGGCTTCCTGCTTACAGGATGAGCATCATGTTGTTCAGATTAGTTAACAGAACACCTTAACCGTAAGAGTTAAATCTAAACCACCTCATTTGACCGGTCAAAGCACCTGCCAAGTGCCAAGCCACACCTCCGTACCCGTTTGGCCCATTGGGCCATTGCACCGGAGGCCTGCACGCGGCGTTCCTGGGTACCCGGTAACCCAGCGGGGGACCGGAAAAGTTAACCCGAACCTGAATCTCTCTCGCGCCGTCGCTCGAGGGGGAAGGGAATCCCCGTGAACCGTGATGTATCCGCTGCCATCCAAGACATAGACTTTTCAAACAAAAATTAAAGTATTAAATATAGACTAGTAACGAAAAAAAATTATAGATTCTATCTGTAAACTGTGAGACGAACCTATTAAGCCTAATTAATCCGGCATTAGTAAATGTTTACTGTAGCACCACATTGTTAAATCATAGCGTACTTAAGCTCAAAAGATTCGTTTCGTAATTTACATGCAAACTATGCAATTGGTTTTTTTTCGTCCACATTTAATGCCATTTATATGTCAAACATTTGATGTGACGAAATTTTTAGAAGTTTAAAGGGAACTAAACACACAGCCTAAGGCTATGTTCTTAGGTTGGAACCCTCACCTCCCACATGGAAAACGGGTGATGGATTAATGCACGATTAATTAAGTATTAGCTAAAAGAACTTTAAAAATACGGGAATGCTTAGCGCCAGGCATCTGCTGTCGCCGGGGCCCACCACGCCGCCTGCTGTGCTGCCCACGTCTCTCCCACGCGCCTTCGTGCTGCCACGTGTCCCCACCACATATTCTGTTGCAACAAATCACCCATATATTTTGGTAACCCTCTATTAAGGAAATCCGTTTCATTTTTTTGTTCCACTAAAAATGTTTCACATAGTGCACTCATAATGTTTCACTATGTATAGATCTAATGTTGCAGTGAATTAAAACATTTTTTGCAATAAATCACTCACATATTATGGAAACCCTCTATCAAGAGAATTCGTTTCATTTATTGTTTTACCAAAAATATTTCACCTAGTATACATATAGGGTTGGTTTGGTTTGTGGCCTAAATAGGCCTTACCAAATTTTGTCAGTGCTAAATTTTGGTAAGTTTTGGCATGACTAATTTTGGTAAGGCAATGTTGTATTTGGATTGAAGACAAAATAGCCTAAGTTCACTATTGAAATGGCCTATTTTCTTAGGCATGCAAAAATTTGGCTTCAAACCAACTAGACACTAAACACTATTGAAAATGCCAAATATTGGTAAGCCTAATTTAGGTCTCAAACCAAACCAGCCTATAATGTTTCACTTTGTATGGATCAAATGTTGCAGTGACTTGAAACATTCTTTCGCTATTTGCTGAAACATTGTTTTATATAATGTGAAACATCATCCGATTTAAACGATTGAAATATTTTCGATCTACCTATTGAAACAATTCTGATATACTTGGTGGAACAGCGTGCAACATTTAAAAATAATTCAATAATAAGCTAATTTTTTTCATCGGAATATATCCATGTGTGGTCTTGTTTTAAAGATTTAATTGCAACGAATTTAATGGTGCAATCGGATCATAATTTGGATAAATAATTTAAGAGAAAAATAGTTTAAAATAGTTTTGAATGCATGCATGCTTGATGATGTCATGCAGACGTGGTTGTCTGATCTTTTGCAATAGATCGGACGTCCAATTTATATCGGCCTCCTTAAAAATGGGTTAGTATGATTTTTAAAGCAACTTTCCTATAGAAAAATTTTGCAAAAAATATATCGTTTAGCAGTTTGGGAAACGTGCGCAGAAAAAAAGAGGGAGGAGAGATTGGGAACTAGAAGAGCCGAACGTAGCCTAAGATATAAGATATAAGGTTGTCATTATCCCGATCCGTATCCTAGTACCTTATAATACTATGATACTACCAAGTCGAAATGATACCGATCCCACATAGTATCCTAATTTTCATAGTATCTCGATGCTACTATTCATTACCACACTATCTGCATAATCTTATGTAGTATCTCGATTCTATGATCCCTACGATATTACAAAATATTATTTAAAATAAGATGATTTAAAAATAATGTAAATAAATATGCTTAAGTTTATATAAAAATCGGTTAAATATATCAAAACCAATGTGGTTTCTCTTAATAAATGTATTTATTTGCATGGCTATATAGAATGGCTATATGTAATTAATTTAAATATTAATTAAACTTAAAAAAAGGAAAATCTCATAGTTTCCCGGTCATACGATACGATACTATTTTGAGCAAAACGATGCTACCTAGGATCCCGATCCTGACAAGCTTATTGCCATCCCAGGCTAAGCAATATCATGGTATAGACTTATAGAGGGAGTAGATCGTCTGGGGTCACGCTCTCAACGTCATAGGGAAGTCGCGCGTCACTCCTTCGTATGTTTCGTATTGCATGGTGCTGCTACTTCTTTTGTTCCACGTCGTAGCGAGGATAGCCCATTTACAATAGAGTGTAGCGGGAGACGAACAGAGATGCTGGTCGTCAAGTCAATCCGTCCACCAAAGAATAAAAGAAAAGAAAAACCAATGTGACATCCGCTGGCCAACCAGCACGAGTGTGGGAGGAGCATATCGCCGAGGAAGACTCCTTTGACACAGCCCTCCTCTCCATTCCTCGTCCATGCAAGAATATAATTGTTATCTCTCCTTAAGATATAAAAGGAGGAGTCTGATGACTTAGGATTAGACATTTGAAAGAAATGATCTGGAGCAGAACTCTAGTTTCTCTCGTTGTAAGAACTCTGTAACACATACATCGGGCTTGTTCGGCTGCAAGGTGCAGCCGCTACAACACAGTGATGCTGCCGCAGTTGCTTACTTGCTTACACGAAGCACTGTTTCTGCTGCGATGCAGCCAACATGAGTGCAGCCGAACAGGCCCATCCCACATAGTCTAAAACACAAGAGTACATAGGGTATTACGCTCCCGAGCGACCTAAATCTGTATACTTGGTTGTGTTTGGTGTTCATCGTACGAACGAAGCTTGATCTCAACTCGCCCCTTAGCCGAATCTCAAAGGGGAGGGGGGGGGGGAGTTCTTACTTCCCTGCTAGAGGAGATTCACTCTTCGACAATAGTGAACAGTGAACATTAGAATGTGATTCTTGCTACATTGGACATCTGGTGCCTTAGTATTTGTCTTAAAAAATTTTCTTCTAAAATAGCAAAAGAAAGCTAGATATATACATCATTGAGTACTATCGTGTCAAGATGTTTCGTAGTGCTTCAGCTCCAACTCTACCTCTCTTGAAGCTAGATCCCAGTCAAATAGTTTTAGCTCCACTTAAAAATGGCACGGAGTGATACTCTCACAAAATAAACTAAAGAAGCAAAACTAGGTTTAGATAGCTCTATAAATCCAGTACAAATCTAATTACTATAGTTAAATTTAAAACTTAGAGCCTTACCAAACGGACTCCAAGAACATAACTTCGACAGATTTCCCCAAAACAAAAGTGTTTCACCAGGATCTAGACAAAACAAAATTAACCATACACACAAAATATGCCCTTTTTTTTTTTTTGCCCAACTCTATCATACTTGTACTAAACTTGGGTTATTCTGTAGAACATGACTTCACTACTAAAATGCATATGAGAGAATACTTGATTCTCCGTTATTCCCTCGAGATAGATGTTTTGTTAGTTGTTCGCTGACCATCTCGTCGCTGTTAGAACTTAAAAAAATCAGCTCAAAGGTCTTCTTTCCGCCCTTCCCCCTTTCTCCGAGCAGCGAACGGCGGCGCACGGCAGCCATGGTGGAGCGCGAGGATGTTGGTGGGCCGATTTCACTGGCATGGGCCGAGCGCGAGCCTGTTCGTCGTCGGCCTTGCTCGCTCGATTGGAGCGGCCGCGAAACGAAGGGTAGCAGCAGCAGCGCCGTGCGATTCGGAACGGACGGACCAAGGAGCGACGCCCGACGTCCCTCTGACGTTGCGCTTCTGGGTGGGTTCAGTTCGGTTCTAGGGCTCCGATAGGAACGTTGCCATGGCGGCGGCGGCGGCGGGAGGCGATGGTGAGGCGGCGGTGATGCGGGCGGAGGTCGCCGCGCTCCGGCTCCGCGTACAGGTTCGCGGACCAGCGTTCGTTTTTTCCTTTTTCTCTTCTTGCGCGGCTGTTTCGGTGGATTTAGTGAAGTTGTTTCTTCTCTTTTTTTTTCTCTACTGGTGAATTATAATTGGGTGTGATTAGGAGTTGGAGAGGGAGAACCAGAGGCTGGGTAAGATTGCTTCGAGATGCACCTGCGGCAGCTCCAAGGTGAGATTTCTTTTATCCTTAGTACTGCCATTTTCATTCATCTAATCGGAGCCATTTCGAGCTGTCCTGAATGGTGATTGATAGTTTGACGATTCCATCTAGTCGTTGGTGCACCATTGCTTCCAAAAAAACTAGCTTGTTCTTTGTAGTTTAGTACATATATAGTGAGGTAACCTTGTAATAAGAGAGGATAACGGTAGCTAGAAATCCTTGTCCGGAGAACTGCACATTTTCGAGGTGAACTCATGCAAGAGTATTGCCTGTAATTCTTTTTTATCCTAACACATCGATTTTCTGGTCACGAAAAGATGATAGAATAGTAATGCTTTGGTTGCTGTCATGGATTGGATGGATCACACTTACTACCAGAAAGTTCCCTTTTCTATCTTCCCACTAGGATTATATTCCTGATTGTTCAAATACATGCTGAAGTTTGGTTTGAAATAAAAATTGATAAATCTAGATTACAGTACCCCAAAAGTGTCACTCAGCAAGTTTTATGGCATTAGTCAAGCATGACCCCACCATATGCTAACAAAAACCTGCATCTGTGGCTATACCTTTATAGCTAGATATCTTGGAGTTTTGATGATGTTATCATGTTGATATCATTTCTAGAAGAATGCTTATGTACTGCATCCCTCACCTGTTATCATTTGTCATGAGGTTCTTCTCTGTTAACATTTTTCCTGATTTTCTTCTGTAGGACGACAGTGCTGCTTCCTCTCCAGTAGTTAGTGAAAGTTTGTCCAGCAGTAAACAAGAACCACAGAAGAACGTAAAGTCACATGTAAGTGTAACTTCAGACCATAATGTCATATTTTAATTTGATCAGATGGTTCCACAATAACATCTACCATAATCACATAATGGAGTTTTGCTTTCTTATCTTATCTGAGTCATATGCATACAATCGAATTATAGTGCAATGGTATTGTGGAATACAATAGTTCATGCACATATGCAACTTAAGATACACTAAGTTTCTATAGGTAAGGATAGTCATTTGTTTACTAGAAGGAACTCTGTTTGTTGTCATTTTTGCATGTAAATATATTAGATGTGTATGTCTCCATTGAGATTAATGGAGCATATTTTTCACCTATACTAAAACATTAATTTTCTAAGAAAACTTCTGTCTAATATTACCTGTTTTTTTTCTTGTGTTTAGTGTAGAGGTTGCCAAGTGGGGGTTGTAAGTCACTGCCCAAAGCGATTAATTGCTCTGAAAATCATGTACTTTGGTCAGAGGTATGATTTTATTTCCAATACAAAAATCATGTGTTTCCTTCATCTGTGATGCTTTCTTGCTTAAACTCCGATACAATCCCAATATTGTGCTAGCTTCTATGTGATGAAGATAAGAAGATTGCATTAAAATCCTGCTACTATGTGATCAAATATAGGCGTACTATATGTGTATATGCAACAGCTTTAAGTTAGGAACCTCTTCACTGGTCACAGATCAAACTTTGAGTCAATAATATTAACACATGTTTCTTCTGCAAAATTGCAATATGTTCTCCTGGCACCTGCAAAATTGAGTCAATAATATCAAACTTTCCAATCCAAGAACTTCTGCTGGCACCTGCATCCGTTCTCTTTACTTTGTTAGTTCTTATTGCTCGTGGCCTCGTGCCTTGTCTCTTTTCTCATTTTTTTCTGCAAATATGCTTGTTCTCATGCAGATTTTATGGCTTTGCTTCAGAAGCCCACACAGAGCCTACAGTTGAGGTATATTTTTTTTCCTACGAACTACATATCAGCTTATTTTTGTTTCTCTAAGGGCGTCTAAGGTTTTCCATTAATACTCCTACCTTTTCTGTTCCAGTCTGAGATATTTAAAGCACTTGAAAGGGCGAAGCTTCTGGTTGGAAGTAGGAAAGAATCATGTTATTCTAGGTGTGGAAGAACTGATAAGGGGGTTTCTGCTACTGGACAGGTACTTGAATGTGTATGGTTTGTTCAATGCTAGATGATTATATTATGTTTTCTTCTTGTATATAATATAAGCTTATATTACTCATAGTAGTCTCAGATGTGATCACGAATTATTTTTGTTTCTGGTTTTATTTTTAAGAAGCACTCTTCTGGTCTTTCTCATCAGAAAGTCATATTTTTCATGTGCTACTTTCTTGCTACTGACTAGTGATTAATACAATTATGTACTGTGATTAATACAAGTTCACTTTTCTCTGTCATGGAAAATACCGCATAAAAAAGTTCATAACCCAAAATCCCTTTTTATACATAACCATCAACCTTTTACATTCCACAATGCAACGGTTGACCTCAAATTTTAAATAATAGCCTGTAATGGAAGAAAGAAATCTATGTAGAAGTATCTTCACAACCAATCAGTATGTCATTTTGATGTGCTCGATGTTAAATTTCTGAAGACATACGTCAAAGATATTTAAGTGCTACTGCTTGCATGCAATAGGTACACTATTTTTTAGGAATCTAGATAGTAATTTTGTATTGCAATAGTGTTTGATGATTTTTGCATGGTGCAGAAATGAGTGCAATATGGAAAATGTGAGATATGTCTATGCACTAAATAAAATTTGTTTCCTCATCCTGCACCTGCAACATGCAGGTAATTTCCTTATTTCTGCGATCCAACATAAAAGATGCCAAATTGGATGTACTAGACAACAAATCTGGTATGTTTCTGCCTTCTATTCTTTGCAGCTCTCTAGCAGTGAAAACAGCATGTAATTCAGATTTAATTTGCTGCTTAACTATACTGTGACCCTGCTAGTGGGAAATTTCCCTGACCTTCTCCCAACAAGAGCATGTCTTGTGTTGTTTTCCTATTTCTACCTGTCATTTCATTTCAAATGTCAAACATCTTGGATCCTGCCTATGCTTGCAGTGGTTTCGGCAAACTAAGAGTTGTGCTTTGTTTTCAGAAATTGATTATGTAAAAGTATTGAATAGAATCCTTCCACACGATATACGTGTAATTGGCTGGTGTCCCGTTGCAGGAGATTTTCTTGCAAGGTTAGTTTCAGCTCTATGTATACTTTGTTTTTGTTGGAAATATTAAAGGCACTCTCACTCAAGTCTCATCCCATTGATAAATATAAGTTCTAAGAAAAGAGATTGCGTGTTTATTTGTTGATTTATTCCCTTCTTTTGAAGATAAAGCATTTAATTTTTTCTTCTATTCTACTGTATCATCTTGCACTTTATGTTCCTATGTCTGATAGAATCTTATCTTCCCTTACTGCTATTTTGTAGATTCTCTTGTTTGGGCAGGGAATATAAGTACCTGTTTTGGAAGGGCGACTTGAATATATCGGTAAATATGCCATTCCTTGATTTCTATAATTGTTAACTTGTCCATGTTGAGTTCTTGACAAGCTGACTTCAAACTGTCAACAGGAAATGCAGAAGGCTGCATTAAAATTCATTGGCGAACATGACTACAGGAATTTCTGTAAGATGGATGCAGCAAACGTGAGTAACTACAGGCGACATATTACAGATTTTAATATTTCAGCCTATGACCAAAGGTTAAATTTGCATTTTAATCAAAACTCTTTTATCCATAAATGTGTGAGATGCTTGCCATACCTGAATTAAATCATGGAAGTGCTTTATATCTTCAAGGTCTAACTATGATGAGCTGTGGGCCATCACAATCAAGGGGAGTGCCTTCCTGTGGCATCAAGTTCGCTGCATGGTAGCTGTGCTATTTCTTATTGGTCAAGGTCTTGAGACACCATGTGTAAGTAAAATCGCTCCTAAGCTTTTTTTTTTCTCTTAATAGGTTATTGTATGGTATATTGGTATATGCCGTTAAAGTTGGCACAGACTTTCCCTTTGGGCCTTAGGTATGTAAGCTACATATCTTTAGGCCCATATAGGTTCCTATACTTGCATTGCATGGATGATTTCACTTGGCACTGATTGGTGCAATTTTAGGTCTCTTATTATCTTAGCCAATGCAAGTTCATGGATGCACATTGAGTTAACGAGTTCATGGCCAACCGCCAAATTGGAATACACATGCAAGTTTAAAGACCTGATGTAAAAGTATTCTTTATTACTTGGCTGGAATTTTTAGGGTTAATCCCCTTTAGATATTTCTTATTGCTTAACCCATAATACAATATAGGCTACCTTTATATACTGAGGTGTGTCTAGATAGGGGAAACGGAAACAAACTAGTAACCTGATACTACTAGGACTCTGTTGGACTCTTATAACAGAACTAGGAAACTCTAATAGAGAGCTTATTTGGATTCTCCAAATGCTACAGCACTTGCCAATCCGACTTATCTCTATTATGACACTGCTGATATACTATACCATAACATCCAGCCACAACAACAAAGAAATCTTTCAGACTTGCACACGTTTTTTTTCTTTCGATTATTACATTTGCTGTTTTTCCTTTTCTTTTTATTTTTGCAACAGATAGTTGATTCATTATTGGATATTACCAAAACTCCTAGAAAACCTCAATACAAGATGGCATCAGAGATTCCATTGATTCTGCGATCCTGTCTGTTTGATGAGGTCAACTTTATGTGTTCATCAGGTATTCATACTTTGGCCATGTCTGTCTGAAGTTGTATTGAAATATCATCAGTTCATTTTCTGTCAATAATTAATTGCATTGTATATTTTTGCCTGAGTTATTTCAGACTGAATGTAAACAGCAGCAGTGAAATATGGTTCTTTCAGAGATAATATAATAGACAGCCATGAATAGTTGTTTCATAGAACTTGTGTATGCAAAGCAATTTAAGTTTTTCATTTGTAAAGAAAATATCTTTTGGGTTCAAAATCCACCCTCTACAGTTTTTGCTGCCTGTTCGCATATATTTCTAGCTTTTTCATGGTGTAATTAATTGTGATGCAACATTGTTCCATTTTAGAGGCCAGTCAAGCTTTGATTGAGCACTTGAAAGATGAATATCATCAGTATATGCTCCAGGCTGCAATATTTTGTGAGGCATTGTCCTGTTTATGTTCTCCAGGTACATTCATGTAAACCTTTTCCATTTTTCCAGAAGGCTAAGATCCTTTCTCAGTTTTATGCCATTTTTAGTGAACTAAAAGTGAGATGTCATTGCAGAGCCTGATCCATTTGAACCTCGTCACAAGAAGAGGAATCATATTCCTCTAATGTCACGACAAACAGAACGTAAGTAATTGTTATATAGTTCTTTACTTCCAACACATTTTTGTTAATATGTTTTCCTAAGGACAAGCAAATGTTTTATTTGGTTATGCCAGCCTCTTGGTTTACTCTTCGACATTCTGACAGTCCTACCGTTAGTTTTCTGTCATTAGTTTATTGTGCTGCAACTGTTAATAGCCTTGCCTATAAAATGCCATCAGTTGTGCACATATGATATGTTGGTGCGGTGCTTAGTTTTGATTCTTTCCTTGTTTATCTGCTTCCAAGTGAAACTGAGTCGCCTTCTTGTTTCAGCTTCGTATGAGGAACGGATAGCAAAGGTCAAAACAAAGTCAGCTTGTAGTGTGTAGTTACGTGGCTAGCTTCAGTATCGCATCAAGAGTTTCAAACGATGGGTGAATCCTTCAAGGATCAGTGCTGCATAGTGTCATAGTCATCCAACTCCAAGGTAAATTTCCCAAGAGATCTCTTTGTGTGTGTTCAATCACGAGAAGTATGTTTGATGATCACTTACCTGAAGTTTTCAAGCTGATGCCTATGCATTCTCAGTGGTTTACTTATTCAGGGGCAATGTCTAAATCCATAAAGTTTGGGTTCTCGATATGTGGCGATTTAAACTGACAAAGGACAATTGGTGGCATTTTATCAGTTCATACAGCAATATGCACCATCCTCTGCTGGCTATTCTAGCCTTCTGGGTACAGGACATAATGCTAGGGAAGGCCATGTTGTGCATTGCATTTTGAGTATGTTGTAAAATACTTCCAAGTCATGTAGAACAACACATATCAGATCCTTAGTTCCTTACATACATCTGTAGCAGAATTGTGCTACCTCCGTTTCAAATTATAGCAATCTAGAATTGAATTAGATGCATACTAGTACTATGAATCTGCGTAGTGGGTGTGTTCAGATTTTAATTCTTTCTTTGTTATATTTTGGGTGGAGGGAGTATCAACATTCAATTTTCCCTCCACTTTAATGCTAAGAGCCCCTTTGAATCGCAGGGTAAAAAAAACAGATGAATAGGAAAAACACAGGATCTTGACAGGAATTGAAGTGTAAAACAGAGGATTGCAAAACACAGGAAAAACACAGGAATGGTCGTTTGATTGGAGTACAGGAAAACGCAGGAATCGGATGAGAGAGATGGACTCAAAGGAAATTTTTCAAGAGGTTGGAGCTCTTGCTAAATTTCCTCCAAAATCCACATGCAATGTGCCATTCCATAGGAATTTCATAGGATTTGGAAAGCTTCAATCCTTTGAATCAAAGGGCCAAATATGAAAATTTCCTATAAGATTTGAATCATATAAAATTCCTACATAAATCCTTTGATTCAAAGGGGCCCTAATATGAATCAGATGAATATCGGTTTGTCTAGTTCATATTATATTTCCCCTGGAGGGACAGAATGTTTCGGTAACATGGTCGCTAACGTAATGCAGTTATGATGGATACTTGCAGTTGCATCTAAGCAATGTTCGATTGTTAAGGGGCAAAAAGTACTTAGCTCTCCATGCCGTTGCTTGTACAGTGATTACTAGCTGCAAGATGGCGACCATTTATTTACTCTTGCTAAATTCAGTGTCATGTGGTGGTTGGCTCGTGCTACTACTTACCCCATACCGTCTTCTGAAATGCTAGTACATATGCTCTATTGGGTCTTGATTTTTTTTTCTTTTCTCCTGCCTAAGATAAGCAAGTGAAAAATACAACGAAGTATTACCAAGCAATGAAAAATAGGCCAACGATACACAAGGCTTTGTTGCCCACGTTGAGTTTAGGGGGTGTTTAGATAGGAATGTAAAGTTTTGGCGTGTCACATTGGATATTATATAGGGTGTCGCATGGGGTGTTTGGGCACTAATAAAAAAACTAATTATAGAATCCACCAGTAAACCGCGAGACGAATTTATTAAGCATATTTAATCTGTCATTAGTAGATGTTTACTGTAACACCACATTGTCAAATCGTGGAGCAATTATACTTAAAATATTCGTCTTGCAAATTAGTCGCAATCTGTGCAATTAGTTATTTTTTTAGCCTATATTTAATACTTCATGCAGATGTTTGAGTGTTCGATGTGATAGGGTGTAAAATTTTAGGGTGGAATCTAAACAGGCCCTTAGTGTGGTATGCAATACCTGAAATGACTCCCAACACAGCTATCACAGTGGCAATTGTCACTCTCGTACTCCCTCTGAGGCCTGGTTTAGTTCCCAAAATTTTTTTTCCTAAAAATATCACATTGAATGTTCGGACACATGCATGGAGCATTAAATGTAGACAAAAGAAAAAACTACTCCGTAATTGCACAGTTTGCATAGAAATCACGAGACGAATCTTTTAAGCCTAATTGCGTCATGATTTGACAATGTAGTGCTACAGTAAACATTTACTAATGACGGATTAATTAGGCTTAATAAATTCGTCTCGTGGTTTCCAGGCAGAATCTGTAATTTGTTTTATTATTAGACAACGTTTAATACTTTAAATGTGTATCTGTATATCCGATGTGACTCCCCAAAACAAAAATTTTTACCTACTAAACCGGCCATGAGATTTGATTCTTTTTGATTCATATATTACTGACATGTCTCGTTGTTTCGCCTACGTCAGGAACTTCCGTCATGACATGTGAGCCCAATGTGTCAGCAACATTAGCAACGATAGAGATGGGACTAAGCGAAAGTAAGTGTATTCCAATGTTAGGGTGATCTCGAAGTTGCAGTTTCGTGATAATTTTGTGTGCAATCACAACAATTTGAAATACTAGTTAGCTAATGTTGTAGTCACTAAATTTACTAAATTTACAGTTTTCTAAAAAAAATATCCTTTATTCTCTCCCTTTTCTTTTAAGTCTAGATAAGCTCTCTCTTTACATGAAAGTTTGGATGCATGTCTACAGAAAATTTAGATCGTGAAGGATCAGGAGCAATCACTGGCACACTGCTCTCTAACACACACACACAAAAATTCAGAACAACATAACAGAGTTTAAATAAAAGAAGAAGAAAAAAAAGAAAAGAGGAGAAAAGCGACAGGAGGAGAGTAACCACAAAGAGGAGAGCAACAGCGGCAGGGCCGGCACGCAGCCGAAAAGCCAGAAAGGGGGGAGATATCAGACAGAGGAAGGAGGAGGGCGGACATGGAGGCGGCGATGGATCTGATGCGGCGGATGCCGCCGGGGAGGGCGGAGACGGCGCTGAACGCGCTGCTCTCCCTCATCCCCGACCACTCCCTCGACCTCCTCTCCCAGGTCGACCTCCCGCTCCAGGTGCCTATATCTTCCTCTTATCGCATCGCGTCACAACTACCTACCTCCAGTTTCTTGGTTATGGGATGTTCTTCTTGTTACTCGAAAAGATTCACAGATAGAGAGATGGAAGTAGGTGTCTTAATCATTGCTCGCGAGAATGGCCCGGTGTGTTTCTACAAGAAACGGGCGTTTCTTTGCCTTTGTGTGGAGAGCCGGTCCAGCCGAATTGAATTGAATCGCTCTGCTCCAATGTACCCTTTAGGTGCTCGAACCAGAATCCGCGCGACCCGATCGCAAATTTTGTAGCTATGGATGCCTTTCGTCTCATTTTGTGTGCGTCTCTCTCTTTCCTCTTTGCGCTGCCACGTTCTTTTCCTAATAGAAATGGTGCAAGAATTGCAGGTTTGCATGGACAAGGAGAGCGTGAAGGAATACATCCTATGCGAGTACAACCGTGACGCTGACTCCTACAGGTCAGCGATCCGTCGATACGCTCACGGTTTCTGTTATAGTTATCTCTTCTTTGTGAGTGTTGCGAAAAGCATCCACCTTATGAATACCGAAAGCTTCAAGCAGTATCAAAGAACGCGGAGGCAGGCACACAGGATAATCAATTGTTCAGGAATGCAGCTTAGTGATAGTTGCAGCTATACCTGTACTCGCTCTACAAATTGACTAACAAGCAAATGCATCAATCGAGAAAACCAATGCAAAGACCTGCAAACGCTTTCATTTAATTATGATTCTCATCACCACGGACACTTAAGTTGGGGGGGGGGGGGATGTTAACTGTTGGGCAGTCTGTATTGTAGCTCCCGATTTGTTGATTGTGGGGATGGCTTGCAGGTCTCCTTGGTCAAACAAATACGATCCTCCTTTGGAAGATGGAACAGTTCCCTCCGAAGAGATGAGGAATCTTGAAGTTGAGGCAAATGATGTTTTCTCTGTCTACCGTGACCAGTAAGATTCATACTCTCTTTGATTCAGTAATGCTAAGCACCAGCATGGAATAATGTTATTGCTTGCACTTGCGTTATTTCTCAATTTAGCATACAGGTGATTATATCTGCTATGTGCATGTAAAGTAAGTAGTACAATTTCCTATTGACAAATAGGTATTACGAAGGTGGCATCTCTTCTGTGTATATTTGGGAGGATGAAGATGAGAGTTTTATTGCATGCTTCTTAATAAAGAAAGGTCTGTAGGAACACTCGATGAGATCTCGTTTATTTGACCAGATAATCTGAAATTCTTTAACTAGTATTCCTGTTATGTGGCTGCAGATGGAGAAGGAAAAAGAGGGCACATGCAGATTGGTTCATGGGATGCTATTCATGTCATTCAGGTGGCTTAAGACAAAACTGTTCATGCAGTCGCTGATTATTTTACTGGTAGTTTCTGGCTATGTTGTTTTGTAGTACTCATTGAAAATTTATGTAACTTTAACAGGTTGGTCCTGAAGAAGAAGGAGCAGCGCATTACTGCTTGAACAGCACTGTGATGCTATCATTGACAACAGATAACAAGCAATCTGGAACTTTCAACTTGTCGGGATCAATCAGGCGGCAGGTAACATCTCCCTTCCTGTCTTATCCGCCTTTTTGTCATATTAAGTTGCCCTTAGTTCAAGGGCATCTTTCATCCCTGTTTTCCACAGTTATTGATGTGTATTACTACCTCAGTACTTTGTAGAACCCAGACTTTGTGCATAAATAAAACAATTTGAACCATCAATATAGCTTTACACATGTACCTCTATAGTGTATCAGTAGTCTTAAGACATGTCGTTCTGGATGTAAAGCAACTTTGCTCTCACAATTTTAGACCCTTGCATGGTCACAAGGCTACAATTCGGCCACAAATTTCTATCATAATATCAAAAATCACAGAAGATACTTTTTTTTTTAGATACAGAAGATACATATTATGAATGAGTACTTGACAATAAAGCTAGCGATAACAATTTAATTTTATGGGGCCAAACTGAAGTGTAAACACCTTTCCGTGCAATGGTGATCAAACATAAAAATGTTTGATTGGCTCACATTTTGGGATCACCTACGCAAGGAGTAAGAAATAGATGAATTCTTCAAAAGTGTTCTGGAGAATTAAACTTACAAGTTAATTGCAAACTTAGAAAGCCTAGAAAGACAAGCAACACTTATTTTTTGAAAGACAAGCAACACTTATAAAGACATAACTTATCAATTTGCAGATTTCTTGTGGCACAATCATTGAATCAGTAACATAATAAAAAAATTCGTTCTTAAGACACTTCTTTTTATTAGGAGACTCTGCTAAGCTGTGGAAAATCCAAGCAACCTAATCCTGAACCACCTGTTCTCTTTTCAGATGAGTATGACTCTTGCTGTGGCAGATGGGCACCTGGTTAATATGGGAAAAATGATAGAAGAAATGGAGGGCAAGCTCAGAAATTCGTTGGACCAGGTAACAGTTTCACATCACACGTCAAAGAAAGAACAGTTTCACATTTAAGTTGTTTCTTTAGTGTGAGATTAATTGCGTAGATGTATTTTTCTTAATGCTTTGTATCTCTATGATGGCAGGTTTATTTTGGGAAGACCAGAGAGATGGTTTGCACGCTTCGGCCACCACCCGAAGTATTAAACAGGAGGCTACCTGACAGCTGAGAAAACGCAGAGATGTGAATTTTTAACACAAGAACTATATATTAGTCTTGCAATCATCTCCTTAGCGACCTAGAGTCTCTTTTCGTAATTGATCTGTATTTAATAGTAGCAGTCTCTAAAATGGACACCACTTTGAGCCATCATAGGAGTGTCTTCTCCATTGAATTGTGAGGAAACTGGGCAAAGCTTCTTCATGGCAGCTGTAACAGAGAGTTTAAGCAAAAGGGAGCAGGAGTTTGCATTTGCCGAACTCGTTGTCACTGCCCCTGAGAGCAATATTCTGTCATCTTTGTGAAGATCTACATCTTCTTGTGACCTTACAATTTGTTAAATCAATGCAAGAATATGGTTATCTGCTTACATGATCATCAATAGTTTTGAGATTTTTGAATTCCCTAGAAAACAAATTGTCAGTGATCTCCATGATTAGTTGTATAACATGTAGATCAGGCAGTAACAATATGGATTGAGCAAGCTGGATACTTCAGTTTATTTTTACAGTCACGAACAATTATGCAAGTTCCAAAGTACAAGGCAAATGGAACATGCCACCAAACCGCTATGAGTAAAAGTATGAAACACAGAATGGCTGGATAGCTTTGCAATGGTTGATGCAAATATGGCGATTCACATAACAGAACAGTGTGCAATGCACAAAGTTTTTTAACAAAATGGAGCTACTAAACCATAACTACTACTTTACTTTAGTGGCAGTGATCCACTCTCCAGAGTTTACACCAAAAAAATCTTAAGACCTGGCAGCGTCACAAACAAGTCAAGCATAGCGTTCTAAAACTCTCAGGTATTTCACGGCTTCGCTTCACCAGCAGCTTCCTGTTCCCCGCTCCCCTCTGCCTTAATGTCTTCATCATCTGCAGATTGCAGAAGCATAAAGTTAGTTCGGTAATTGCCTCTCGGCGAATTCACTAAGTTGAATATACAGAGTTCTTGTTATGAGAAATTAAGATCCCTGGAAAGTTCAGTTTACTATGCTCATGTTGGCTAAATCAGATCAGATGTTTCACAAGAGTTTTACATAACATTGGTTAACTAGTCTAGTTTGAAATGGTATTGCATAGACAAAATGGTACGTTGACTGACCCAGACTATAACAACAATTCATTGAATCAACTGCTAAGACTGGCAATTCATTGAATCAACTGCTAAGACTGGCAGTCCTGCATTAGAATCAACATGCTGCATCCAACATGATGTGGAATGTCAAAAGGAATGCCATTGGAAAAGTTGTTGCCCATAAACATACAGATTACATGCAAAAAGTCAGAGTTACAGCATTTATTCAATAAAGAAAGTGACATGCAGGATACAGACAGGTCAAACTTACTATTGTTGCTCAAAGAAAACCATATTGGTAATCTATGCTTTCTATATAAGTGAGACCACAAACAGGCACCACGTTTAGCCACGTCATCAAAATAGTTTCAACCGTTGGATTGACAAGTCTTTCCAGTATTAGCCGTTAGATAAAAGTCCCCTCCACTTCCTCACCAATTAAACAACGCCATTAATCACCACCCTATCTAAATGCTATATATTAATCAGGTAGTCAATTGGACAATAATACAATCAAGATATCATATCATATTTACTATTTCCAACCATCATTCAATCAATTTTATATACATATACTAATAGAAATATATGTATATACAAGAAAGTAGATATTTTCTTGAGAATTGCTTAGTAATTTCCGCAGCAAAGCACGGGGAATCACCAAGTTGTAATAATGACCATGGACATGAAATCATGACAAATTAAAAACAAATGATGATGTAAAGGCTACTCTGAGGAACCTCATGAATCAGCAAAGTTTCAGGGGACTGAGCCAAAGGGATAAGCAGTTCAAGGAGTTGAGAAAGATCTAGCATTCGAACTGGCCCAAACAGCTAATACCAGAAGAATGTTCAGTTATGAAATAAGTGCTAATAACATACTTGGAGCATGAAGCAAGTAGTACCAGTCTTTCTCTCCAAGTTAACTATACAGGTGACAAGGAGAATATACCTTTGTTAGCACTGTCAGCCGTGTCATCTTCGTCATCGTCCTCAAGATCATCATCAGGACCTCCCATGCCCAGCTTCTGCAACACAAAGAAAAACATGAGAATCCTTACTACCATTTTCCTTTACCACCAGCTGAAATTGCGGTAGACTCATACCGAGAAGTCCATATCACCGAAGTCACCAACTGCAACAAGAAGGAAGTGCACTGTCAATTCGCGCCAAACTAGATAATACAAAGCCAAACACAGAACACAAGGGATGCAGAAAAGGACTAACGCCCAATGTCTTCATCATCCTCATCTTGCCACTTATCCCAATCAACCTTGAGGAACACAGGTGGCTTGCCTTCCTTCTTCAGCAGCCTAGGCCACCACTTGCTCTCTGCTTTCTTGATAAGATAGCATATGGACCTTGCCGCAACAGCTGCCTTGCTCTCCTGCGAAAAACCGACAAAAAATACTATTAGAATGCAAAAGATTATAACGAAACAGAGGAGATATGCCATCAATTGCGCTAACCTCAACATTCACAGCATCAAAGAGCTCAAGATCAAGCTCATAAGGGGTGTCGTCGGCAGGGCCCTTCGCCGAGAAGATGAACTGGCCCTCAGGCTTCAGGTTGAGCTTCACATCCCTGGCATCGGGCAGCTCGATCGTCAAGAACACCTTGTCGGACCTCTGCGCCCACTTAGTGCTCGGGTGGCGACTGCAAGCACACAAAACCAATCCCCCATAAAATTTTGCTCAGAATCGCACTCCACATCACAATTTCAGGTTTGCAATCATGAACACATTTCAGGTTTGCAATCATGAACACACGCAGTAAAACAGCCAGAAAGCGCACCATAGGATTGCCCCAAATCACAGCAACAGAGACAAGTTAACCAATAGGACAACAGCACAATCGTTTCATCAATTACTCAAAAGGATAAGAAATCGCATCCGCATCCGAGAACAGGGCAAAAGCATTCGGGAGGACCTAGCGTCCCAACAAAACCGCAACAACTCTAATGTTTCTTGCTCCACCAAAGAAAATTGACCACCGCTGATAGCAAGTCAACAGCCAAAGTTCTTCCAGAAGATTTCATATATCCTACGATCTAACCAAACTAACACAAGCATACCAGCAATCGCAAGAACATGTAAGAACAAACTAAAACATCACCACCCCACAGCCACCCAGGCACAATCAGCCGCACCTCCACATGACACCACCACCATCACCAGCAGTAACAAGCTAAAGTGCAGCACGGAGTATTTACCTCATGTTCTTCTCCTCGGGGAAGCAGCTGCGACGATTTGGGCGCGCGCGGTGGCTGGTGGTCCTTTCCTCCCTTCCTGCGTGGCGATTTGGAGTGGATGGATTAGGGTTTTTTTTAGAAGACCTCGGGGACGACGCCGGAGGAGGAGGAAGGGTATAAGAAGCGGCGCCGCGAGGGGGAGGGAGAAGGTGGAGGGCAAATCCGTAAATTCGTCCCCGGTGGGATACTTGGGTTAGCGGCTTCCGAAATGCTCTAGATGATTCCATTTCCTTCCGGTTCCCCCGCCCACTTGGATGATATAGGATCAGTACGAGCCGTACGATGAATATTGGGGTAAATCTTTCGTCGTCCTTTAACTTATCATAGCTAAAATTTCAATTTTAAAGTTTAATTTCAGTTTTAAGTTGATTCTAGAATTATTTTAGACTATGTTTCAATATTTTCTTTTATAGACTAATAATAATAATAATACATATATAATTATTTTGTTACTTGGTTCATTTTTCAACTCCTTATCAGTCATAACTCAAATGATCATAGCTATAAAAAATAGTGGGGTTACCTTAACTCAAGTGAATGTGCTTGGGCACTCGCACGATGGTTGATCGATGGTGGGGCGTCGGTACAGGCGGCGGTTATGCGCCAATGGCGGTTTGTTGGTTGTGGGGTGTTAGAGCTATGAGCAAAGGGGGTAGGAAGGTGGCAGGCGAAAGCCTAATATGGCAGCACACCAGATCAATAGCAGCAACCTTTTGGATACCATATTCTATCTAGGAGGCGCCATTGTCGAGATACATTCCTTTTTTTTCTAGTAGATCCCCTATTGAAAACCATGTCTAAGTTCTTTTGGATGTGCAGTGATACTGCTTTAAATATCGCATCTTCCTTAGAGGCGTTGTCTAGAAGGTCTGCAATCAGTTGGATGGTGAAGGGTGTGACCCCCGAGGTTCTTGGAGTTTGGGTTCAGCTGGTTCGAGTTGGTGCTCGACAATATGGTTGTGGCTCATTCTTAGGATTGACGGTGACCGATCATGTTCAGCGTTGATCGGATTAGTGCTTTTTCCTTCCTTAGTTTGTGTATATGTGCTATCGGTGTGGGAGGTGGTGTGTTTTTTACCTTTTTCTGATTAACCTCTGAAAGTTGTGGTTTTGCAATTTTTTTCTGCTATGTCAATATGAAACTTGGTATCGTTTGATTCGGTTCGTTTGAAAAACAAAATAGTCATTGAGAAAACTCTTGAAAAAATGTTGCATTTAGTTGAATTTAGATTTTTTTTTTACTTTGAAGAGAGGGCCATGAAAATTGATTATAAGAACTTCTGTCGAAATAAATACATCCTCTATTTTCAAATATAAGCATTTCTAAATTATTTAACAAATATTAAGATTTAAGAAAAAATACTTAAATTTTTTGGGGCTTGGATTCCCCCCAAACATCTGATTAGCTAGAATTTGAATATTTTGAATTCCCCCATTCATCTTATTGACTTAAATTAACAAGATTCCATTGATTTGGATTTTGTGTCCAAAAAATGCTTATATTTGTGTATAAAGTGTGTGCTTATATTTCGAAACGGAGGGATCACAAAATATTTGACATTTGGATAATATGCATTAATTGAAATTTTAAGACTTCGATTATCAATGACTCTAAACTACAATCTGAAAATATGAAAAATGATGTTGTGTTCTTCTTTTTAATATGCTTTTACAACACCATAAATTTTCTCAATCTATAAACTTATTTTAATAAAAAAAATATGACCAAAATCGTACTGTAAAATACTAAAAAAAGACTGAACGTCATTTTTTTACCAAGCGGAGTAGAAGTAACATTCAATATATATAAAAAAAAACAGCACTGCAGGGATCTATTATACCTGTGATAAATTCATTGTTATATGTAGCCTAAGCATGTAGCGTTGTGATTAGTTTGTTACCAAAATAAATAGGTAATATTCAAAAATCGGTCAAAATAGTCCAATAATAATATTTTTGATAATCCTATAAGGAAATTGCTATGCATACAATCAAACTATCCAACTCACTTAGTACAACTGAATTTGATCAACGGTTCTAAACCGCCGCAATGCATATGTGCTCTTCTTTGATTGGTATATGGTTGCATGTTTTTTGTTACACATGAATTGTACAACTGGGCCGTATATATAGCAAGCAGTACTCATCCTAGAAACTTCCTCTCACAAAACATTAGCAATGGCAACAAACCAGACACACTTTAAATATCTCTACCCCTATCAAATACTGGCAACATCTCTTCCCAACAAAATATTGACAATTTCAATAGGGTTGATTTGGGCATCAAACCAAACAGCCTTATCATTTATAACAAACAATTTTCAAACTTTTCTATGTTTCAGAGGATGATGATCAACAGTTTCAAGGACTGCTAAGACAAAGCTAAAGTTAATCTATATGTGGGCCCCCATGACAAGCCCATGAAGGTATTCTGGGCCGAAGAAGGAAAGCCCAGCCGTTCGAGCGTGTTTGTCCCCCTCCCAGGCCCGCACCTCCAAATTTCAAACGGGAAGCAAGCCGTGGTGAGCAAACCGACGTGCCGCCGCGTACTTAACCCCGTCTCCGCCCACCTCCACCTCCTCCACCGCCTCCCCCTTCCTTCGCTTCCTCCTCTTCTCTCCTCTTCCCGCTCCGCTTCCATTCCACGCCCAGCCGCACGCACGCTTCTCGAACCTTCTGGAATTTTCGCCGGCTGGAGTACTGGAGGTAGGGCGATCCGATCGCAAGTTTCCCGTTGCGGTGTGGTCGGAATCGATTGTTTTCTGCGATTTTGCTCTGGTTCGTTTGATTCGTCATGGGTTTTTTCCCCCTCGGTGGCTGATGCTGTTCTGTTCGAATATTTTGGTGGATCGAACTTGGGATTTCCCGTGATTTTTTCCGTGAAATCGGGGGCAGTGGTGCGGTTTCGAGCCCCCTAATCCCGTAGGATTTTTTTTTTCTGCTAGATTTGCTCGCGCATGATCAGATTCTAATTTCCGAGCTATGCAGTTTTTCGTGTGCTCGCAATTTCAGTTTCGCGTTTCTCCAGCTTTGGGTTCAGTTTTATTTTTCAAAAATCATCTCCTACAAGCCTCGATTTACTAATCCGCATCTCCGATCCCGGTTGTGATGCGCAGCGATGGATCCCCGCCACAGCAGCGTCACCCCCGGCAACGACAGCGGCAGCGGCAGGCGCGGCAGAGGGAGCGGGAGCGGCAGCGGCAGCGGAAGACGGAGCAGAGGCAGCGATAGAAGTGGAGATGGGTCGGAGGACTCCTCCAGCAGGACGCGGCGGAGCCGCTTGTCGGCTCAGTCGACGGGCACCCGCCTCATGCCGGCGTTCGATGATGCTGCAGGGGACGGCGACGGGAGGATCCTCGGGTCGTCGTCGTCGTCGCCGTCAGGAGGGTTGGACCTCGGTCTCGAGGAATTCCGCCGCGTCCAACACGAGGCCTCTCGGAATCCGAATCTGCAGCGCCTCCTCTTCCACAGCTCCCCCGTGAGGCAGCCCACGCAGGACGACGAGGTGATCGTCATGGACGGCGTGCTCGTCGATACCACCTCTGGTTCTGGTGCCAGCGGCCGCTACGGCCTCAATCGCCAGGTAATTTGTTCCCTCTGCTCTCAATTCTCGTTCTCCTCCCGTTGCATTGATGCTTCACGCTGTTGGGGAATTCATGATGTGTTCAGACATAGGGGGCTAACTTAACTTGCATTGACTCTATCATGCTTGCTTCTGGTTACATGATCTGGAGAACTGAATGGTGTTAACGAAACAAGACAGTAATTGATGGAAAAGATAGAACCGTGACTGCATTATTTAGTGACTTTGATGGCCATGTTCACCACTCACCAGATAGTAGATTTATATTTTTGATATTTTGTGAAATTAAGTTCCTACTAATAAGAGCTAGTCATGATAGGTTCACTCCATCTTGTTCGATGCTTTTGTCCTGAAAATTACACTATGCAGTTCTCCTGATCACGAAAAATCCGTTTCCAGGTTTTCTTTCCCTGATGATTTGTTCCCCTTACCGTGACCTTTATTCTGCAGTTTTTCGATGGGAAGGGCGACCCTCGTGTGGTGCGACCCATCAAACGAACATCTTATGAGGTAAAATTGCTATTGTTTTATGCAGTAAATATCTAACAATTAAGGTCAGATATGATCCATGATATTCACTGTTTAACCCTGAAAAATGCATCGTATTTCTATCATTCTGAACTTATCAGAAGACATATGTATGCAGCACTCTCTTTGCATAATTCAAATTGACTAGATCAAACAAGGTTTCTTATTACTTCCTTTCACAAAGTTTCTGTTCCAGAAGACTGTTTTAACCTTTGTTTAGAATCGTTTCATGTTTCTTTAGCTTGGGTTGTTTACACAATCCCCCCTGAAAACAGTTCACAAGCACTCGACAATTCGTGTAGATGTACAGTACTACACTTTCTGTAGTGAACCAGTGAATTGTTTCCAGCCCTTTTTTTGGGTTTGACAAATCCCTGCTCTCTAATCCTTCTTGTGGATGATGAACAGCTTATCTTATTTGTTTGTTTGCTCGTATGGCATTACGAATTGCATAAAAATCTTGATACTGTATAGTAGTTTCTTAAGTATGTCTTAACCTGATTCCACTGGGATTTGTCATCTCAATCATTATTCCTACTTGAGTTGAAAGAAATTTTATTGTATAGAATACACCATAGAGCGTTATTCTCTGGTAACGATTCTAATTCCTGCAAATGAGGGAAGTTCGGAAACTGGAAGACTACCAGACTGACGAAAGTGGTAAACTGGTAATCTAACTAACGACCTGGGCAGCACACGTTTTTGATGTTTACTGCAGTGCATTCCCTGCATCAAGAACATTTTCATGTTGAATTCCTTTGCCTGCTGCATCATATGTTCATATCTTGTCTCCGCTAAAGTTTTCACAGGGTCACAATTCCATTCCTGGGTTATCAAACTGAAGAGCAAATCTCTGACATGCTGCTGTCTTGTCATACAGATGGAGCCGCAGATCAGACGACCAGCGCAGGGCCCCGGATTCTACATGCAGCGGCCCCCGACGCCGCCGCCGACACCGAGAGGATTTCCGCCACCACTGCCATCCCCAGGAGCCGGTGCACCGCGAGGCGGCAGCGCCACCCCCGCCATGATCCCAGGTCATCCGGGAGCCTTTTATCCCTTCCCGCCGCCGTCACTTCCAGGAGTCGGTCCACCTCGAGGCGGCGGCGCGATCCCAGGTCTTCCGGCAGGCTTTCCTTTCCTCCTCCGGCCGCCGCCGCCACTTCCAGTTCCAGGAGTCATTTGTCGACCTCCTCCAAGCCCTCCTTACTTCGCGCCGCCGCCGAGAGCCACCCCGACCGTCTCCTTAGCCGGACCGCCGCCCGGTTTCAACCCGAAGAGGGGACTCATCGGGAGAGGCGAAGCCATCACCCTCCCAGAGTCAGAGCGACCAACGCCACCGCCGCCGCCGCCGCCGCTGCCACCAACACCAGTGGCACAGCACAAGCGGACGGAGTTCTCGTGGCCGCCGAAGACCACCGCCCCCGCCGTCACCCTCCTGACGAGAGCGCCGCCTCTGTCCTCTGCACCGAAGCAGCATCCCGAATCAGAGGCACCGCCGCTGGCGCCGTCGTCTGCTCCGAGCCCCCGGGAGGAGTTCGCGTGGCCGCTGACCGACGAGGAGGACGAGTTGATCATCAACGTGCTCTACGGTCCGACCAACCGCCGGAGGCTGCCCGTGTTCAGGAGAATCTGCCCCGACTGAACAAGACCAAACCCCCCCGTGGACTACTCTGCTCTGTATATACAGAGACTCGGCTGGTCAGAGATACAGAGACTCGGCTGGTTAAAAGTAAGCACACCTGCATTGGTTCATTTGGCTGTCATTTGGTTAAAAGTAGGTCAGTAGCAGCAACAGTTTTGATCCAGAACACAGGCCTGACGGCGGCAACTGCAACTCTGCCTGAACATTTTTTATTTCCGTCGATTCTAACAGGACGGATCACACTACTGTATATAGTACAGTGGAAATATGTACATCAGATTCACAGGATACAAATATTCAGTTCAATCCATACATCATAGAACAGAGGCTAGTTAATTAACACTGGCAGAATTTCTTCGAGGAAAAAAAAACAGTGGGCGAAGAAGGCTGAGCCGATGAGGGTGTTTTGCGCAACGTGTCCTCCTGTGTGCTCAGAGCTCCGCGTCGGAGGGTGCCCGTTTCGCCGGCGAGGCAGCTCCCTTCACCTTGTCGCTGGCCTTCCCCACGGCGTTCCCCGCCGCTCTCGCCGCGGACGCCGCCGCCTGCTCCACCGTCTCTTTGGTCATCTCCAGGCTCCTCTTGGCCGCGTCCGCCGCCGAGCCGGAGCTCCCCGCGTCGTCATCATACCTCCTTTGGCACAAACAAACCAAATCTTAGAACCACCAGTACAAGTTTAACATGACAAAGATCAATCGACTGTTCGGCGATATATGGCTGTATGCGTACCGGGGCTCGCCGGAGTGTGGCCGCCGGAGCTTCATCCAGGTGAGCTTGGCCCACGCGCGGAACGCGTCGAGCCGGCTGTTGAATCCGGGGATGGCGGCGGCGCCGGGGCCCACCGCCTGCTCGACCGGCTCGGCGCCCTTGACACCCTCTAAGCCGCCGCCGCCGCCGCGGGTGCCGTCGCTGTCGCCGCCGCCGCTTACTCCCTCCACCGGTGGCTTGCCGCCGCCCGGCTGCGGCGACATCAGGAACGCCGCGACGGAGGCCACCAGCAGCACGAGGAGGACGACGGTGACGGATATGGTGGCGCTCCCCTTCCCCGCAGCCTCCGGTGGCGCCGCTGATGCTGCTGCGCCGCCGCCGCCGTTAGCTGCAGCGGTGCTGTCGCCGACGGAGCTGGCCATGGGAGCAGAGGTGGTCGTGGTCTAGTACTAGAGCTCGAGCTCAACGGCGGCGGAGATTGGTCGCGTTCGTGGGCTCGCGGCGAGGCGGACACAAGTACGAAGTACTACTACTCCGGTTGCCGCGCGCGCACGAGTAAGCACGTGACGCGCGTACGCCACGTAGCACCGGACCGCGGGTTGCTCGTGACTCGAGAGGGACACGTCGCCTACACGTGGCGGGCCTAGGACGAGGCCGTGGAGAGTGAAGGGGGCTTTACATTGAACCATCATCGAGGCCCATGAGGCCCATGAGGGCTTGCTTCATAACATTAGTTCACCTATCGTCGCTCAACTTTACGTCGAGTCTTGTATGACATACCTAATCCCCAAGACAAGAAGTATCAACTTCTTAATTGCTCAAACCATGCAAAGTAAGTCTCCTGGCAGTATGGATGCGTGGTTTCGCTGACGTAGCAAATCATCAGCAAAACAAATAAAAAAACATATGTCGAGCACATGTAAGTGAAAAGAAAATGTAGGGCCCACGTGTCAGCCTCATCATCATCTTCTTTCTTCCCCAGCATGGGAGAGAGGGGGAGGTAGTTGGCGGGAGAAGAGGTGGTCGAGGCGGCCAGTGGGAGACAGAGGAGAGGTGGCCGGCCGCGCCAGCGGGACAGGGAGGAGAGGGGGCTGCCTCTTCGGCAGGAGAGAGGCGACTAGCAGTGTCGGCGGGAGCCCGACGTGCCGATGAGAGAGGGAGGAGCAGCCGCTAGTGAGCCTGGGAGGGAAGGGAGGCGCCGGGGGAGGCGTCTGGCGAGTCCAAGCTCGCTAGTGGAACTTGATGTCGTAGGTAGGACGACGGCTGTGTGGGACACCAAGCGTGTACGCCCGCGCCTTGAGCTTGCCGCACTCTACGCGGAAGCACCGTACCAGGCATCCCGCCTCCTTGCCGCCATGGCAGCGACGGCAGCCACCACCACCGTTCACCTTGCTTAGCTGCTACCGTCCCCATCCCGCCTCCTCTCCGCCATGGCAGCGGCGGCGCCCACCACCATCACTCACTTTGCTGCCCTTGCCCCCATCCAGCCATCTCATGGCCGCCTCTCTCCCCCTCTCTCGCCGGCGCGGCCGGCCCCCTCTCCTCCCTCTCCCGCCGGCCGCGCCAGCCACCTCTTCTCCTGCTGGCGTCGGGCTGCCTCCCCCGCTCTCCCATGCTGGGGAAGAAAGGAGAAGAAGATGATGGGGATGACAGATGGGCTCCACATTTTCTTCTTACTTACATGTGGTCTCTACATATGTTTTTTTATCTGTTTTGCTAACTAGAATACCACGTCAGCGAAACCACGCATCCATACTGCCAAGGAACTTACCTTGCATGGTTTTGAACAGTTGAGGAGTTGATATTTCTGATATTGGGGATTATGGACGTCATATAGACTTAATGTAAAGTTGAGGGACAGCAAGTGAACTTAGAGGCTGTTTGGTTGCTGCCTTGAGGTGAACCTGCTTCGGCCGAGACATGCCGGAGAAAAAATATTGGTTGTTTGGTTGCTACCTGACTACTTCAACTCCTTCCTGACCTGATGTCCAGGGAGCGGCTCCAGGACATGATTAGCAAGTAGTATATGTTATTTCCTGCAAGAGTTAAATCTTCTCAGAGTTTATTTAGTGTAGCATTATGGGATCTATTTTGCTCAGGCTCAGGCTTCAACCAAACAACGAAACTCATACGTCTGACCAGGCAACATCATCATAATTTTTCTTCCTACACAGATGCACATTTTTCTCAGGCATGTTACTGAGGTATCCAACCAAACATGCTCTTATTCCTTAGTTGGGCTCTCACCACATGATAGACGAGAAGAAAAGCCCATGAGAAGCTAGTTCTGCCTGGCGCTATCATAGCACACTTGAAGCGAAAAGGAATAAGTCCATATGTCGTCTCTCATCTTTACCGTGTGTTTGGTTCACGGTCACGTATGGATGGGATATAGCCATTCATATTTTGTTGGATATGGCGATCCAATTTTTTTGTTTGGTTTATATGGATATGGCAATCCAATTTCTTGTTTGGTTGGAGGGATATAGTATGGATGGGAGAAGCCATAAGTTAGTGGGATCTATTTGTCATATATATATATTTATCGTAATATAATCATCCGAGATCTTGTTTTAAAGATTTAATTGTAACAAATATAATGGTGTAATCAAACCATAAATTAGATAAACGGTTTAGAAAAAAAAATCATTTAAAGCTTGCTTAACAGAAAATCAAACCAACCACAGCCAATCAGAATAGGACACATCACCCAGACCAAAACTGGATGGCTTCATCCAACCAAATCGGCCGGATGCACTCATCCAGCATATTGAGAGAATATTCCCTATTCTGGCCCGCCCCATCCACCCTGCCCTCCAACCAAACACCACAAAAATTCGGACGGCCATCTCCCATCCAGGCTCATCCACCCAACCAAACAGACTCTAAGCCATCGCTCGGCAAGGCCACAACTGCATGCGAGGCTGCCCCTTACCCAGGCCATCATCGTCTCGCCCTTCAGCCTCTCGATCTGTAAAAGTTAGTTGCAACGGGTATGGTATGGGTACCCATCACCCGTTCAGGTATGGGTACGGGAAAATAATTTCACTAGTGATCGGGTGTAGGTGTTGGAGCGGACGTATTTAGTTTGGGTGTGGGTATGAGAATATGTACCTGTTACTATCTCTAGCCATCATATCATATACACTTTTTATACATACTACAGTGCAAGTTCATGAGATATATGTGCATGTGCATTTCGCTAGTTTTGCTAAAATGAAGTTTTTTTTCCTTTGTGTGCATACTCTGATGCTGTGTTGCATCCTTATTAGATGTATTATTATAAGTTTAATGTTGATATTACTAACCTTAAGTGATATTATGATTATCAGTGTCCACTATGCGTTTTGAAGCGTCTAATTAGAATTGTGTTCACTGTTTTGCTGGACATTCGCCTTTTTATTTTGTGAAAAATCAGTTGGAGTGTTTGAACATGTACTATCAGTTATGCTTTAATCAACTAGCCATACTAGAAACTCATAATTTTTGCTTTTATCTCTTATCCGTTGCAAGAAAAAATCAGTTGCTTTTATCCGTTGCAACGCACGGGGCTTTTAACTTTAAAAAAAATTGAACGCATGGGATTGATTCGAAACAAAATTACTGCATGATTTAAGAACTGAATTAAATTGGCAATTCTGCATCTAGTTTCCAATAGCTAGATGTTAACCATGCGTAAAGCCAGCATGAAGCAACCATTCTCATTAAAGTCTTTCCTATGACGATGGCTTCAGCAAACAAGAGATGCCGTGGTGGCGGCAGCGGCAGACGAGAAAGGCAGAGAGGCAACTGCGAAATCTGCATGCGCCCGCCCTCTGCTCGACCCTTCCCATTTTTGTGAGGACAGGATGGCCGGCACAGGAGCCCACTCCCAGCGTCGCGCAAGACCGTAGGAGCACCCGCGAGACGAAGCTGCTGGGGCACCAGATCCTCTCCTCCTCTACCACCGCAAATAGCCGCGACCCCATCCTCTTCGACCGCCCACTGGCCACTGCTACCGCCGCCTTCCCGTGGCTGGTCGGCAAGCTCAAGCTCACAGCCTCCCTCACCTCCCTCCTCTTCCCCTCCACCGTCACGGAAGACCGGAGCCCCCTCATTGACAACCCCCCATCGCTGCTGCCGCCTCTCATGGACGGGTGACCCCTCTCCTAGCCAATGAGCTCCTAAGGTAGAGAGAGAGAGGGGAGATGAGGAAGAGAGGGGATAGGTGGGGGAGAGAGGTGAAAGTCCACTTACATGTAGCCCCATATTGTTCTTAGTTTTATTTTTGCTGACTAAAACGACACGTTAGTGAAACCAACACTACTACAAAACTGGTTTTTACATACGGACGAAACTGATTGTCGCATGCGGTTGCTCCAGCCGGAAGCGTGACAAGGTCTGTGAAAATCGGAGTTTTTCCGTGCGGCCAGCACAACCGCATGCGAAAATCCGCTTAAGCCGATTGCATGCAAAAAAGAAAAAGCGCGAAAAAAAATAAAATTCCACAAGAAAAAACTCTAGCCCCGCCGCCGTCGCCATCGCTTCCGTCATCGCCATCGCCAGCCGGCCGGATCCACGGCTGACGGATCCGCCACCCAGCGACCTCTGGCCGTCGGGATCGAAGAAGATGAGGGAGAGGGAGGAGAGGCGGCGGGATCCACGAGCTTGCCGCAGCCGCCGACGTCACAATCGCCGTAGTCACGCCACACCATCGCCTCAGCTGCAGCCGCTCCTGAGGGCGGCGCCACCGAATCCGCCGCCCGCCGTCGCTGCTCACTCCCACCGCCATTGCTGTTCCCGAGGTCGGGGGCGGTGGATCTGCGCGTCTCCGTCGCCCGTGAGGGCGTTGGTAGCGGATCTGCCCGCTGCCGCCGCCACTGCCCGCCGCCGCCACTCCTAAGGTCAAGGGCGGTGGATCCGCGCGTCGCCGTCACCCCCAAGGGCGGGGGTGGCGGATCCGCTTGCCCGCCGCCCACTCCCGCCACCACCGCCCACTGTCACCTGCCACTTGCTGAGCCGCGCCCGCTGCTGTGAGAGAGAGGAGAGGAGAGAAAGTGAGAGAGAGGATGAGGTGAGAAAGTAAGGTAAGGATGAGGAGGTGCGAGAGAGAGAGGGGATAAGGATGAAAATTTTGAAGTGGTGAGGAGGGAAAGAAAGAGGAGGGGAGAAAAAAGAGTGAGCATTTCTATATGCAAACCACCTAAATGTCTGCATGCAAAAATAGAGTTTTACATGCAGCTCTTTAAGAGGACCGCATGTGAAAATAGTCATTAAAAATTAATTTGAAAAAATGATAACTTCAAATCGAATATTCGAATTTTATGATACTAAATGAACTTATGTGAAAAGTTATCAAAAACAAAGTTGTAGAACTCATTAAGATCTACCAATTTTGAAAATTGCTCATTTCTCCATCCGAGTTTGATTAAACTAGTTAAAATTTGAATTTAAAATATAAGAAATTCAAATAATTTTTCAGGTAGTAAATAATTTTAAATGTAAAAATTATCAATAACAAAGTTGTATAACACATCAAGATCTACAACTTTTGTTTTGGTCATTTTTTCTATATGACTTTGTTTGAACAATTTGAATTTTAATTTCAAAATATGACAACTTCAAACAACATTTTCAAATATTAAATGATTTCAACTGAAAAAGTCATCAACAACAAAGTTGTATAACTCATCAAGATCTATAACTTTTATTTTGGCCATTTCTTCATCCGACAAAGTGATAGTAAAATTTTCACAAATTTTACATATCTCTCGTATGATTTTATAATCTATAAGAGAGATATGCAAATTTTATAAACAATGTTACTGTCATTTTGTTGGATGAACAAATGACCAAAATAAAAGTTGTATATCTTGATGAGTTCTACAACTTTTATGTTCATGACTTTTTCAACTGAAATTATTTACTAATTCAAAATATTATTTGAAGTTTCCATTTTTTTTGAAATTCAAATTTTTAATTGATAAAACAAATTCACAATAGAAGACGGCCAAAATAATAGCAACAAGAATACAATAACATGATAGAACATGATTTTAGAAATATTTAGGAAAAAGAATCAACACATTTTAAGTTAGTATGAGGGAGAAAGACTAGTTACAAGTTTTAGTCAAAGATTAAAATGAGAAACCTTTGTTGTGTAAAAATCGATTTTCACATACGGCTCGTTAAGAGGCCCATACGTTAAGAGGCTCATATGGAAAGATTGATTTTCCCATACGGACCTCTTAAGTTGTCTGCACGTAAAAAATGAGTTTATTTTTGCATGCAACCCCTTAAAAGGTCCGCATGTGAAAATCGCTTTTTTTTTAATTGCATATGATCCTCTTAAGAAGATGTATGCAAAAATGCCTGCTCGATTTTTGCAGATACGGGTAGTTATGGTCCATCTACAACCTAACAAGGTCTCGTCTAAATTATTTTTTAAGTAGTGAAATCATCTGACTTCAACGGTTTTGTCCAGACGAGGAACGAAGATATTACGGTGTGAGAGATGCCAATTAAACTCGACCAAATGAGGATGACAAATGGACTTATTACAAGCCAAAAAGACTAGTCTGTCTGCCCGTGCAAAGTTTCCTATTTTTGCAATTATTTTCCTCATTTCCCTATTTAGGCCCCCTTTGATTCAAAGGAAATTCATAGAAATTTTAGAGGATTTTATTCCTATAGGAATTTTTTCTACATAGCCCTTTGAATCAAAGGAATGGATCTTATGGAATCCTATGAAATTCCTATGGATTGCCTAATGCCATGCAAGTTTTGGAGGAATTCTAACATGGGGTAAAACCTCTTGGAAACTTTCCTTTGAGTCTTTATCTCTCCTCTAATTCCTACGTTTTTCCTGCGGCCCAATCAAACGACCATTCCTGTGTTTTTCCTGTGTTTTGCAATCCTCTATTTTACACTTACATTCCTATCAAAATCCTGCGTTTTTCCTATTCCTATGTTTTCTCATTCCTATCAAAATCTTGTTTGCACGTGGGCTGAATGAATAGAGTTGAGTTAGAAGGCTTGGCCTATTTTCCTTTGGAATAAGTCCATCTGAGGTCTATTAACTTATCGAAGAATCCAATTTTCATATTTTAATTGGAAAACAAGATATAACAGGTCTCTCAACTGTTAAAATCGGTGCAAAATAAGTCCCAAAGTAGTTTGGACGGCGGTCTCAGCTGACATGGCGCCTACATAGCTAAGTTCGGTTTTCATCTAACGTGGCATATAAAGCAAAATTTAACAATTTAAAAAATAAAACAAAATATATGGGCCCACATGTCAGTTAAATAATAAGATTAAAAAATAGTGGGACCCACATGACAGTGGGCCCCGCTTCCTCCACCTCATCCCCTCTCTTCTCTATCTCCTCCCCTCTCTTCCGGTTTTTTTCCATACATTTTTTGCCGCCATATTTATGTTTTTTGCCGCCATCTTTTTCCTTTGTCGGGCCGAACCCTAGCGCCGCCACCATGTCGATCTTGTCTTCCCATAAGTTTACTCCTCTAATTGATTACAAAATGTGATTCCCCACTCATCCTTCATCTTTTTCTCTATGATTTCCTATTTCAATTCGGTTTTAATTCGCTGGATTTAATCTCCATTCAACCCTCACCGATGATAGCCGGCCGGTGAGCTTCCCAACCATTTTTATCCCTTTCAATTCGGTTTTAATTCGTCGGATTTAATCTCCATTCAACCCTCACCGATGATGGCCGGCCGGTGAGCTTCCCAACCGCTTTTATCCCGAGTTTTGTTCGGTCCGATTTTGGAAAAAAAAAGGAAAGAAGAGATTGAGTGGATCAAAAGTCCTAAACCAATTTTAGTAGATCGATAAAGATACGGCCGGATTTGATGGGATGATGGCTGGTCGATCGGTGAGCTTCCCAACGTTTTTATCCCGAGTTTTGTTAGCTCCGATTTTGGAAGAAATGGAAAGATGAGATTGAGTGGATTAAAAACCCTAAACCAATACTAGGAGATATTCGGCGGATTTGATTGGGGAGAATTGACTCTGGCATCGTAGGGGCACGACACCAACTTATATATGGAGGTTGAAGACGTGCCAGCAAGACACATGGCTTTACTTGTGAGCTGGGCCGAAGAGAGACAGACTGTGTGGAGGGAGGTAGCAGATTGGGCTATAACGGGAAAAGGAATAAAGGAATGGGCTTTCGACCCAAAACTAAAAAAGGAATATATAATATACTGATTAAAAACGTCTTACTCGTTGCAACGCTGCTATTTTTTACATGCAGTATACACGCACCAAATGAGGCGATCTCAAACTGATGATCCCTGTCTCACGGTTGGGCAGCACGTACGGCAAAAGAAATCGAAAGGAAATTCCTTCGTCCTGTCCACCTCGTACGTACTGTGCACATATCTCTCAATCCTTAATTCCCTCTACTATTGTACTTCATTTTCTCATGGAGTCTCGGTTCAGTAGCCAAATCACTTTCCTCGTGCTGGACCTGCTAAACTTAATGAAGAATATTAGTCCTTTCACAATGCATCTAAGATGACATTCAGCCCCAACACGCTAACTAGCTAGAAGATTTCCATTCACGTCTGTACGTATCTGCCGTGCTCCAAGTAAGCTCCTCGCTACCCAAACGAAGAATGGAGGAACGGGTGACCATGTTAGACAAGAAGTAAAAGCAGGAGAGAGTGAGCCGGATCAAGGAGAGAGGAGGTCCCGCCACTCGTGCGGCTCCCATCGACGGCGACCTCCGCGAGAAAGACGAGGGTCATTGTCTGAGCGTCGCTACGGCGGCGAACGGAGAAGGGGCAGAAGATGCAGAGAGGGCTCCGACGGCTAGAGCGAGTGCAGAGGGCCGGATTCGGCGGCAGGAGCCCACGCCTTCCGGCAACCGAGACGCCATCGAGGGAGGATTTGGAGGCGATGGCTCGCCAAAGGATGGCAGCGGAGGCGATGGCTTGATCTGCCCTGCCCGTGTCAGTGTGTCACCCTGGCGACGAGGAAGGGGATGACGACAATGGTTGTCACTCGGTCACTACTCGCTAGTCTTCCCATGGCTAGATCCGCTCCGCCGGGCGGCTGTCGTGTTGAGCTCAGGCAGAGCCGCCACTAGATCCACACCAGCCGTCGGTGGTGGTCGCTCGCCCAGCTCGCCGCCCTTTTATTTTTCCCAATATCTTGGAAGAATTTTTTAGCTGAGCTTGGGAGAGTAGAGATAGCTAGTAAGAACAAGTACAATATAGCAGACTACATGTCAGCTATAAGCACGTATGGAAGAGATAAGAGAGACGAAAAATGGGTTACAGATTTATAGCCAGCTGCAACACGGACTCTAAAATATTGTTTATGCATAAGAGGTGAGACTATATATTTTTGGTGCAATATATGTTTATAAGTAATGAATAAGTTATTAGATTGAATATATAATTTGGACCTATTGGTTAGCTATACTATTGAACTTGCTCTAAAACAGTTGATCTAGCTCTATTGTGAATTTGTGATCAGAGCATGTATTCACTGATCCACAAAATTGTAAGTATTCATCGTAAGGACGTATTAGCTAAATATATATTAATTATCTTATTTTTAATAATGATATAAACTACAGATCCAACCACTCATTACATCTGTCTAAAACCAAACAGATCTTTATCTAAATAAGACACATTAAAGAGCCACCAACCATTAAAAAGAGATACTAGAGTACAACTTACTCAAAGGCTTAATGGTCTATTTTGGCATATGTCGATGTCATAAATATAAACTGGATAGTATCCCATTGCCAACATAAACCAAAAATACAAGTATATATGCTCTGTCTGTTTGCATTTAACTTGCATTTTTACCAAGGCGCGCATATTTAGGCAATCAACTTTGACAAGAGAATGACTAAAATATCCTTGCTAACAAACCACGTATGGAGAAGTAGAGTCCCATACTCCCATTAGCCTAATAAGCCAAAGCAAAAGTTAAATTTGAATTTTTAAATTTAATTTTTAATTTGATTTTAAGATATTTTCAACGTAATTTTTATTAACATTGGCTTATGAGTTGTTATGGATTAATATATAAAATTTTTACCTATAAATTAATTTTTATTCTCTAATAAGTCGTTTTGGCTTATTAGAAAATATGAGCAACCAATAAAGCTCATAGTATTATGATATTATAATAAGTGGAATAACAGTATAGCACTAGTCCAAATTTTAAATAGAGACAACATTTAGCTCCCCGGATAGTTCTAGATCATTCTTCTCTATGCAATGGCAAAATGAAAAAGTTTGCACTGGAATTTGCATCTTGTCAAATACTACATACTTCTTAGAATAAAATTATTTCCTCCTTTTTATCTATCATAAATTTATTTTTTAATAATCATTACATCAAAGTTTATCAAAATCTAGGATAAATGCATTAGGGTAGATAAAGAGACAAGTAAAAAGGGACTATCCTGATTTTTTTATCAGTACGTATGTGTGGAGTGGGTGAAGACGAGCTTAATTATTTTAGGACGGAGGAAGTATTTGCGAAAAGAAGTTATCAAAAGTGCCAAGTAAATGCAAACAGATGAAGTATATATTAGTATATATATACTCCCTCCGAACTGATAGTACTTATCGTTTTAGACAAGGGTAAAATCAAACTTTAGAATCTTTGATTATAAATCATTTTTAAAATATTTGTATTTCAAATATGATGACTACACGTATAGATTAGTTTTAAGAAATACTTTAATAAAATCATATATTTGTTAATGCTTTTATGCATATTATAATAAAAAATAATTGTTAAAGTTGTTTTTTTTTAAGACTGCACTTGTCCAAAACGACGAGTATTATCAATTCGGAGGAAGTAACATGAATACGTACTTGTCCGGAACACAGGAAGTTATAGTACTATCACACTTACTAAAGTTCATACGTTTATTTCGGACTGGAGGTCAAAAGTCAACACCAGCTACTTTCCAGCTGCATGGGTGACTCGGTCTTAGAATCGTAGGGTATAGGTCAAAGCAGGCATGCTTCTTCTTCTTCTTCTTCTTCTTCTTCTTCTTCTTCTTCTTCTTCTTCTTCTTCTTCTTTGAAGGCATAAAGTTGGTCGTGTCCTGATTTCAGGAGGTCCCTAGACAATGCATGTGCATCATGCAACGCCTGCATGCCGAATATATAATTAGGTATACCCCTGCTGCATATATGGCTCCATGCATGGCTGCTATGCTTGGACTTGGATGAATGATATTAATTAGTCTCGATCAAATAAAGAATATGATTTATTTAATTAATTACATCCTGCTGCCAAGAAGACATGGGGACTAGACATGCATACAACTTATGTAAATGTACTGTACTACTATGTACTCCCTCCGTTTCACAATGTAAGTCATTTTAGCATTTCTCATATTTATATTGATGTTAACATCAATATAAATATGAGAAATGCTAAAATGACTTATATTGTGAAACGGAGGAAGTATATATACAAATGGGTAACTTTTGTTCCTCTTCGCCCCCGCCAGCTAATCTCTTACCGAAATGGAGGAATCAATTTAGACCGTTGGAAGATTTTTTTTTTCCCTTGTCCGCTTGATCGATCTCAGTTGACAAGATGCTGAATTCGATGCATATTATACTTATTGATTAAGCACTAGTGCCCGAGATATGGAAGGTTTGTCAATACAGTGGTAATAATATCAGTGGCGGTCAGCGCCCTGAAAGATTGATCGATAGAGCTGACCGGGAAGTGGACGTCGGTCAGACAGGAGGTGACCAAGCGGTCTAACTGTGTAGCCCGATGGTCAGATAGACGGACTCCGGAGGGAGTTAGTTTCAGGTAGTTTTTTTGAAATAATCTAGATTGATTGATTCATGTTTATAACGTCTAGATGGTTTCTATACATATGTGATATTATTTGTGTGCTGATGTGAGTTAAGTTGGTGTGAACTTATACTCGCATATGGAGTTTCTTTCTTGTTCATATGCAGGTGTTGCTTGAGACCATATGGGAGTATAGCCAGTATTGGATCGGGACTAGGCTTAGGAGAAGTTGAGGTCCAGACGGTAAAGGATATCACGCGGGATGCTCAGGCTCGAGAACAATGCACGTGAAGGTAAAGGCTTCCATATGGCATACACGTGGTGTTGTGCGCGTATGAAAAGAGAAGTCAAATTTGGATTGGAACCCAAGTTTGAAAAAAATTGAGTGTGGAGTTGTATGGGGATGTTGTGGTTTGGCAGGTTTTCTATGTGATTAGAAGTTCTAGTTCTAGTCCGATTCATGGCTAGAGGCAGCCACGTTGTAGGTATAAATAGTGGAGGGATTAAGGCTAGAAGATGTCTACTTTTTGGGAGCGAAAAGTTAGGTCTGCTTCAAGGTTTCGGTTCTAGTTTATGAGTTGAGAGAGGAGTGTTTTAGATGCACTTTGTAAATATATATTGCTGCAATAAAGTTGATCTACTTTCAAAAGTTTCGTCGATACATGTTTTTCTAGGTCCTGATGATTTGAGCGGAGTTCATTGAGTGGTCTAACCAGGGTGGTCACACCGATGGCAGGGAGGTAGTCCAATTGGCGGCAAGACGGTGGTTGAACCGGTGGCAAGCAAGCACTCAGACCGACGGGAGTACTGTGGTCAAACCTGCAACAATCTAGCGGTGTGACCGGTGCAATTTCGTCAAATTTAAGGTTAACTTTTATTTCCGCTAAAAGCTTTTAGGTTTTTTAGTGTTTCTACCATTCACCCTCATCTGATAGACTTGTTTTTTTTATTTGATCCTACAGAGCTGAGCTAACAGTGGAGGATTCAACAGAAATCCACCATTGCTTGTTGTCAAATGAATGTTAGCAATTCCGTTGTTGCATGTTAAGATGTTAGAGCGACCAGAGAAGACTCTAGTGTCTCCCATTAAATAAGAGATGGATAGAGTAAGTGCAGATGGATAGAGTAAGACGAGAACTTTAGGTCCCCTTTATTTTATAGGAAGAACATAGTTAATTTGAGAGAATTTTAATTCTATGAAAACGGATGATTGAATTTTGTCGCACTGGTGGAGAAACCATCTTTGGTCGGTCGACCAAATTCCACAATAGTCCCGGTTGCAATAAAAACCGGGACTAAAGATTATCTTTAGTCTCGGTTGAAAAGGTTAGAGCTACTTTTTGATCTTTAGTCCCGGTTGGTGTGATCAATTTTAGTCCCGGTTCAAAAAAGGATAGGTGATGTCAGACCCCTCTAATATACTAACCGGGACTAGGTTGGTAACACCAACCGGGAAAAAAGATCGGCATGCGCAGAGAAATCGAGGCGTACGCGTGACTCAGATCGAGATAAATATCTCCTCCTCTCCTCACACCCTATCTATTATTCTCCTCTCCTCCGATCCCCTTCTCCTCGCCATCTTACGCGCCGAGGATCCTCTCCTTCTCTCCTCTCCCCCACTCATCCTCTCCTCCTCCCCTCTCCTCCCCTCCAGCGGGCGGCAACGGAAGCAGCGGTGGGATGGAGGCCGGCCGGTGGCGGCCCGGCGCGAGGTGGCGGGATGAGAGGCCGGCCGGCACCAGCCGGGCACGGGGCGGCGGAATGGAGTCCGGCCGACGGCGGCCCGGCGTGGGGCGGCGGGATGGGAGGCCGGCCGGGCAAGGGGCGGTAGGATGGAGGCCGGCCTCGCACTCCCCTCCCGGGCCCAGATTTGTGGATGATTTTTTTTTCTTTTTTGATGATTTGTGGATGTTGATTTCTGAATGTTGATTTGTGAATGTGTTTGCGAATGTTTATGTGAATGGTTTTGTGAATGTATATGTTGTGAATGAATATGTGTGAATGTATTTGTGATGTTGTGAATGAATATGTTTACTGTGAATGAATCGATATGAACGAAGGAAAAAAATGAAAAAAAAAATAAAAGAGAAAGAACCGAAGGAGGAAAAAAAAGTCTTTAGTCCCGGTTGGTAAGATCAACCGGGACTAAAGATGTCTGCGTCAGTCACGTGGCTCAACCATCTTTACACCAACCAGGACTAAAGATGGATCTTTAGTCCCGGTTATTTCACCCGGGACTAAAGATGTGTATTTTTAGTCCCGGATTCGTAGTACTGGTTGTATAACCGGGACTATAGAGGGGTTTCCAACCGGGAGTAAAGCCTCTTTCTCCACCAGTGTCGTTTCCTTTGAAATTCATATAGAATGAACAATTCAATTGAGATTTTAGAGAAAAGTTGACAAAAGCTTTACAGTTTTGCTAAAATTCTATCAACATTTTTCTTTGCCTAGTTTGAGTCGATTTTTAGGCCACTCTATCATCTTCGAGATTTATACAGGAGTAACGTGGGATACAGACTGCTTAATGAACATATCCAGCAGTATACAGACCGATTATTGGGCCACTTGATCCCTCAGATTTTAGGCCTACTAGCAATTAGCAAAGGATAGTCGTTTCTCTCTGCCCAATGCAGTGAACCCCCAGTTGATTCATTTTGTTTAACATGAAGTGGGGGGAAACAGACAAATTATATATACTACTAGTTTATATGCCATAGTTACATCCTACTTAGGCGAGTTCTTTTTTCGATCAACCCCAAACTATAATTTCCCCGTTTTTCATTAGCATGCTTTTTAAATTGTTAGATGGTGAATTTTTTGCAAAAGAAATTATACAAAAGTTTCTTTAAAAATCAAATAAACCCATTTTAAAATTTTGTAATTATTAATATTCAATTATTCAAGTGTTAATGGCTCAACTCGTTGTACATGCCGCAGAAGAACTAAATCAAGTTCGAGATTCAATCAGATCCTTACGTGCACTGTAACTAAGATGAAATTATAATCTATAGTCTATACTAATGTATAAGATAATAGTAATGTTGCTGGTTCTGTCACCAGCTCACTATTACTACAATTTTCACAATTTTCAAATTAGCACCTGATATTTTCTGATATTATATAATAGTCTAATATTTTTTAAATCAAATGTATAACATATATTCAAATAATTAGTATGAACATTTTACAGTAACAAAGCAGGGGTACTTTGTTAGTATAACTATAATGGAATTATAATGACTATAGTTACATCATATATATTTACATACTCCCTTAGTCCAATAGTTTTAAGTACATTTTATTTTTTGTTTTTCTAAATGAGATGGTCATATTTGTTGTGTCCATGTACTAAATTAAATTTTTGATCGAAATCTAATCAATCATCTTAATAATGCATGTATACATATAGTTTCTTGGTTTTGTTATATAGAGATGAGTTAATTTTTCTGTGTCTTAATGTAAAAAACTGCCTTAGATTTTGAGGGGGAGTACACTACAATCGCGTTATAACTATAATTATTATAGTGCAACTAAATTATAAATAAGCATGCATAAAATGAGTAAACACTGCTGGAGAAAGGGTTTTTACCCACGGTTCACAACCCCCTTTAGTCCCGGTTAGATACCCGTCTTTAGTCCCGGGTGAAATAATCGGGACTAAAAATCCATCTTAGTGATGGTAGCAGCAGACTCAGTTGGTCACTATTTTTTTTCCTATTTTTTTCTTTTTTTTCATTGTTCCTTTGCTCACTACATTTTGATTTTCCAAATCGAGTTGCTCCTTAGATATCCTCAATTATATACCCAAATCAAATTGGCATCACAAATTCTAAAAAAAAAACATCACAAATTCTAAACGAAATACATCACAAATCAATCCAATGAATTACAAATTCTAAAAAAAAAAATCCGGTGCTACCGGCCTGCCGCAGCTGCCTCCTCTCCGGTAGAGGGGAGAGCGCCGCCGGCCGCCGGCAGCCGTCTCCCGCCACCCGCCGCCCTCCCGGTCTCCTCCTCCATGCACGCAGGCCGCCTGCCCTCCCGGCATCCACCTCCGCACACGCGGGCCCACGCCACCGCGCCGCACTGGCCCCGCTACCGCGCGCAGGCCGCCGCCATGCCCCGCCTGCTCCTCGCCGGCGCTGCTCCTAGAGAAACAACAAGAGAGGATAAGACGTACTGTGAGAGAGAGAGAGAGGAGGAGGAATAGGAATATAAGGAGAGGATAAGAGTGTGAGAGAGAGGAGGAGGAATAGGAATATAAGGAGAGGATAAGAGTGTGAGAGAGAGGAGGAATAGGAGATAGAAATTTTTGAGGATAAGTGTAAGGGATTATATACGGTATATTGATTTTTAGCCTCGGTTGGTAACACTAATCGGGATTAAAGATCTACATAAACTTTAGTCCCGTTGGGAACAACAACCAAGACTAAAGTTAGGATCTTTAGTCTTGGTTGGTAATACCACCAACCGGGACTAAAGATCTCTGGGGATCTGACAGCCTCTGATATGAGTTGTTCTTTAGTCCCGATTGGTGTTATCAACTGGGACTAAAGATCACATAGTCCCTTTTCACTTATAAACCGAGACTAAAAATACTTTTTAGTCCCCTTTTTTTAATGAACCGGGACTATTGTGGATTTTGGGCAACCGACCAAAGATGGTTTCTTCAGTAGTGAAACAACAAGTGATGTGCACGTTAATGAACCACCAAGGTTGATTAATACTCCCTCCGTCCCAAAATATATCAATTTTTTGTTAGATGGGATGTATGCTAGTACTACATATCTGGACCGTCTATGTAAAAGTTGCTATATTTTGGGACGGATGGAGTAATAATCATCACTACATTCCTTCTCTATTATAGTAGTGGAAAACGTCGACTCATTTTTACTTAAAAATGTATCAACAAATGATCTAGTCCCCTTTTTTTTAATAAACCGGGAGTATTGTGGATTTTGGGCAACCGATCAAAAATGGTTTCTTCAGTAGTGAAACAACAAGTGATGTGCACGTTAATGAACCACCAAGGTTGATTAATACTCCCTCCGTCCCAAAATATATCAATTTTTTGTTAGATGGGATGTATGCTAATACTACAGATCTGGATCATCTAAGTAAAAGTTGCTATATTTTGGGACAGATGGAGTAATAATCATCACTACATTCCTTCTCTATTATAGTAGTGGAAAACATCGACTCATTTTTACTTAAAAATGTATCGACATATGATCTACATACTCTCAAAGCTTTAACCTTTTGGAAACTTTTCTTCAAGTCTATTATTTATTCGTTCTTTCTGCTATCTACCTAAATTATTATTCCAATTTTTTTTCTTTTATAATCATATATCTTTGCAGTTGTAAACCATCAAAATCATGTGTAGATATACGTCCTAATTAATACGGCAGTTAATCCTCGCAATTCTGCTATGCATCTCAAATTAAGGCACGCTCACAGATTTTTAAAGTCGGCTAACAATTCAACATACGCTTCAAACTTGTCCATGAATTATTTGCGCCGCTCAAGTGGCATGCAAAACATATGCATGCATATGCTTTATATCCACCACCCGCTTGATAGACCCAAACGCTGAGAAGCACCGACGAACAGAAAATTAGAGTCAAAATCACGTCGAAATCGATCACTTTGTCCCGCGGGCGCCGTCGTCTTGGCAGTATATGCACTCTGTTAATTAACTAGTAATTTATGTGTAGATCGAGGACGGACATGTTCTTAATTAAGATCGAGCTTAAAATAGTTTTACAAACAAGAGGTGAACCGTATACATTTTTGAAACTTTTTTTTTGTGCAAGGGTATATATTTTTGGGGTGATTTTTTTTTTTTGCGAGGGTTTTGGGGTGATTATTTGCTGTTCTTGATATAGGCTTAGTAGTAGCTATAGTGGTGGATTTTCTACAATTCTCGTACGGTGTCCCTCCAATTAATTAAGTGACTTCCAAATAAAGGCAACGAGGTTCAAGTGGTAGGTACAAGTAGTGAGGAACTAGTTGAACAATCGCCGAGTGATCACTAATTAATATTATGATAGTGGTGTCAAAAGAGACATGGCAAGTTGTGCCCCATATATGTATCTTTCTTTGCAATAACTTCTATCATCGAGCATTTGCCCAACCAAAAGATAATGATAGGAAATAATCGAAGTTTGACATTTTAGACCAAGGTTGGCTAGGGGTTTTTAGCGGCAAAATTAAATTAAATTAAATTAAGACCCGTTTCAACTTTTTTGCGTTAAATTAAATTAATGATGACACGCATCCACCCTTTTAACATGCTTAATTACCGTAGCAATAGGATAGCATTCGTTTCATTGCAGTTGGGCAACTGTTGGTTGATCATCACTACACTGCCGATCAGTAATTAACAGCCAAACTATAGCATGCACAGTACTAATTGACATTCCAGATCACTTAATTAGCTAGGTTGGAGGATCATCTAATATTTGTTTTGACTTCTACCTTAAATGAGATGTCGGCCACTTTTTCATGCACCCTAATCGGTGCTTATGGATTTTACTGTAGAGTGAAGGGGCCCGAAAGAGCTCGGAACATGGAAAATAGTAAAAAAGAATAATGGGAAATATATACTCGCTCCATTCCAAGATAAATGATGTTGTTTTTTCTCAAAAAAAAAAGATGTTGTTTACTTTTCACGTAACATTTAACGATCTGTCTTATTAAAAAAATTAGTTAAAAATAAAGATTATAGAAAAAATTAGTATACATATAAAGATTGTATTTTCTTTTATGATAAAACCAGTCGTAACAAAATAAATAATATTTATTTATTTATTTTTAATAAAATAAATGGTTAAATGTTATGCGAAAAATTAATTAACAGCATCATATAATTTTGAATGAAGGGAGTATATAATCGTCGTCTTGAGACATTCCAGACGAAGGATGTCAGCCACCTTTTGACATGCAGTAGGATAAGATTAGTCTCAATAGTCAATATTGCAGTTTGAAGTTTGCAATCGTTGGTCACTTCAGTAATTAACAATCACAACACATATAGCTTCTATAAACTACAGTATCATAGTATTTTTCATGCCAGCCAAACTAGTATATTACGGACCACGGCCTGCCTCGCTCTCCAAATCTAGGAACATCTCACCCGGTTTTACTCCAATCTTCTCCTTCACCCCTACTCTGTATCCTAATTCATCGTCCGCACAAAGATAAGCTGAATAAGAAGGGAGAAACACTACTAGAAAAATGCCTTTTTTTAGGCGGTCAAAAGCGGCCCAGTCCCCCGCCTGTGAAAATCATCTCGACGAAAAAAAAATCGGTGCCACCCCACCCACACCCGTACCCACCTCTAGCCGATCTAGGGTTAGGGGAACTGCGTAGGGGTGCCGCCGCCGTCGGGGGTGGGGGGCGCCGCCGCCGCCACCGCCTGCCGCCACCTCCAGGGGCAGCCGCCGCCACCTCTCCTTCCTCTCCTCCCCTTTGGCCGGATCTGGGAGGGAGGGGAGGGGAGCCGCGCTGGGTGTGGATGCTGCCGTCCTCGAGCATTGTCGTCGCCGTCCCCGGGCCTCGTCGTTGTCGCCGCCGACCCCGCGCCTCGCCGTTGCCACTGCCGACCCCGCCACCTCGCCGCTGCTGCCACTGACCCCGCGCCTTGCCGTTGCCACCGCCGACCCCGCTGCCTCGCCGTTCCCGCCGCTGACCCCGCCCTCGCCGGCGCTGACCCCGCCGCCTCTGCGTGTCGCCGTTGCTGGTTCCCGCCGCAGGTTGTTGAGGGAGCTGACGAAGAGAGGGTTGAGGGAGAGGAGAGCTGAGACTTAGAAAAAATCTTGCTGCCATGTCATATCTATTTATATCCACGCCAATTTTCGTAGGTGGATCACATAAGAGGTCCACCTGTAAAAATAAAGGGTATTTTTATAGGCGAACCGCTTAAGTGGTAGGCCTGCGAAAATATATTTTCCCAGGTGAACAGCGAGTTTCAACCCGATTTACCAAATGAAAACGATTTTAATATATGCTGATGTTTTTTTAGGGGGAAACAGCCGCTTTCATAATACGATAATTACCGTCCATATCATCCATATATAGTTTAGAGGCCTCGACTCCTCAAATAAATCTATAACTTCAGTGCATGGCTAAAAGAGAGACATTTTGTAATTTTATCTACAGTAAGCTTGAATTTGTTTGGTTTTCTCAGTTTTCCAATACTCTCGGTCTTCTGATCGTTTTTATTCCTAGGGGGATACCGAGCTCGCTCAACCTGTCAAGGCTCGGTTCGTTTGACTGTTATCATTTTAACCAGGTAGCTAGGCTTCGGCCGTTAACCTTAACTGAGATAAAAGCTTAACTCAGCTTGGCTCACGAGCTAGCTCGTTAACACATTTATACCATCTTTTATAATTTCAACTTTACCATTATATCATAAATAATAATAAACACTAACTAATTATAATGAAAACTAAACACAAGGAGTTTAAGTAACTAAAAAAACTAAGCATTACACTCAAGAAGCATAATACTCCCTCAGTCTCCAAATATAAGAAATTTTGGTGGGACGTGATACATTCTAGTTCTATCCAGATTCGTGTTGTAGGATATATCACATCAAACCAAAATCGAGACAGAGGGAGTATATATGAAGAGATGTGGTGATCTGTAGTACTCTCTCCGTCCCTAGATATAAGGGATTTTGGTTGGAAGTGACACATTTTAATTTAACAAGTCTGGACAGAACTGTCCAGATTCGTTGGATTAGAAGTCCATATTCGTTGAATTAGAATGTGTCACTTCCAACCAAAATCCCTTATATTTAAGGACGGAGGGAGTACTAATGTGAGCTAAAAGTCTAATAGGGCTCGACTTATTATGACTATGAGTTCAAGTTGGTCTGAGCCACGAGCTAGTTTCGAGTTTTTGATCTACCTCTACGCAAACACAATCATTAATATTTGATTAGGATATGATTTGATCACTCTTTTAAAACTTTGACCATCAATTTTATATTAAGATAATTCTATAATATCATTTATTCTTTTAGAATAAGCATATGTGATCAAAATTTTGAAAGTTTTACCAAATCTTATACTCCCTCCATCACAAATAATCATCATATAATTTTTTTTGTGTTATTCAGAAGTGATCACCATATTTGGTACTCTCTCCTACGTGACCTTTTGTTTTTCTTGCAGTACTAAATGATCATTTGCATGCATTATTCTATCTACCATTCAACTAATTGTAATTATGATGCATGTATACATCAAGCAATATCATTGGCCGGCACACTACCCTTGATGCATGCGCCGGACACAATGTTGATCCATGCCAATTTAATTAAGTGGCATGCGGGGATATACTGGTATCGCTATACATACCATATATGATGATTATTTGTGAATGGAGCACTACTAGAGCGAATCTTTTGACGTGGTATCCAATATCACAAATATCTCGGTTAGATTAAAAACTGATACTAAAGATGATTTAGTATCGGTTCTAAAAGTTTAAGTCCATAGAAACATGTATATTTAGTCTGGATTGGTGTTACTAATTGATACTAAAAATGTATTTTTAAGTACCGATTGGTGTACCAACCGGTGCTAAAGATGTCTTCAGGGTTAGTTCAAAAGAAAAGCATTTTTATTCTAGTTAGATGTGTGTAGTAGGTGGAATGGTTAGATGCAATGGTTAGACGCATGAGGGCTAAGGTGAGAGATTTTGAGTTAAAATCCCACATCCCACATATTTTTTTCACTTGCTATGCATCTTTAGGTCGAGATCTTTCGTTCCGATTCTTTTTTTTTCATTTGCTATGCATCTTCATATTTTTTTCACTTGCTATGCATCTTTAAGTCGAGATCTTTAGTCCCGATTCATTCATCTCGGTTGCTACAACCGATAGAAAGGGAGTTGTTAACCGGGACTAATCGTTTCCCCTTAGTGGAGGGAGTACTAATCATTACTTCTTCTATAGACTTGCAAGTATTTGGAAAAATAAATATTAGTAATTTATAACTTTTGACTAAATGATTACTTATGAAAGTTATATACTAAAGACCATGTCAAAAAACTTATATGCTAATTTTGGAAAGATGCTAATTTTGGGAGTATGACTGCAGGATACAGCAAATAGCGCTGCACGAGTTTATTACCCAAAACAACGACAAGGGTACAAACAGGGCACGGCAAGTTGCACACATGACGTGTCATTTTCCAAATTGCGAAAGGAAACATCTACAGTAATCCATATTTCTATTTAGGGTAAATTTAGTTTTTTGACCAAAATTAATTAATACTATCCGCCACCTTCTCTCAACTCTGACCGCTTTAATTTGCGTGCAAACCAAACCGGCCTATATAAACACACACACACTCTCTCCGCACCAAAACCACTAAAACCAAAACACCACCACTGATCATCACTAGCTTTCTACTTGTAGAAGGAGAGAGAGATCAGCAATGGAGCTGCTTGCCTTGGTCACCGTGCTCCTCCTGGCGCACGCCGTGGCGTACCTCGCGTGGACGGCGGCGGCGCGGCGGCGGCAGTCGCGGTGCTACCTCCTCGACTACGTGTGCCACAAGCCGTCCGACGACCGCAAGGTGAGCACGGAGGCGGCCGGCGCGGTGATCGAGCGGAGCAAGCGGCTCAGCCTGCCGGAGTACAGGTTCCTCCTCCGCGTCATCGTCCGCTCCGGCATCGGCGAGGAGACGTACGCGCCGCGGAACGTGCTCGACGGCCGGGAGGGCGAGCCCACGCACGGGGACTCGCTCGGCGAGATGGAGGACTTCTTCGGCGACTCCATCGCCGAGCTCTTCGCCAGGACGGGGTTCGGCCCGCGCGACGTCGACGTGCTCGTCGTCAACGCCTCCATGTTCTCGCCGGACCCGTCGCTGGCGTCCATGATCGTGCACCGCTACGGCATGCGCGAGGACGTCGCCGCCTACAGCCTCGCCGGGATGGGGTGCAGCGCGGGGCTGATCTCGCTGGACCTGGCGCGGAACACGCTGGCGACGCGGCCGCGCGCGCTGGCGCTCGTCGTGTCCACGGAGTCCATCGCGCCCAACTGGTACACCGGCACCGACAAGTCCATGATGCTGGCTAACTGCCTGTTCCGCTGCGGCGGCGCCTCCGTGCTGGTCACCAACGACCCGGTGCTCCGCGGGCGCGCCAAGATGGAGCTCGGCTGCCTCGTGCGCGCCAACATCGCCGCCAACGACGACGCCCACGCCTGCGCGCTGCAGCGGGAGGACGACGACGGCACCGTCGGGATCAGCCTCAGCAAGGCGCTCCCCAAGGCCGCCGTCCGCGCCTTCGCCGCCAACCTCCGCCGCCTCGCCCCGCGCATCCTCCCCATCACCGAGCTCGCCCGCTTCGCCGCCCAGCTGCTCATCACCAAGAAGCTCCTCCGCCGCCGCGCCACCGCCGCCACCGCCACCAAGCACACCGGCGGCGACGGGCCCAGGATCAACTTCAAGACGGGCGTGGACCACTTCTGCCTCCACCCCGGCGGCACGGCCGTGATCGAGGCCGTGAAGCGCAGCCTGGGCCTCGACGACGACGACGTGGAGCCGGCGAGGATGACGCTGCACCGGTGGGGGAACACGTCGGCGAGCAGCCTGTGGTACGTGCTGTCGTACATGGAGGCGAAGGGGAGGCTGAGGCGGGGCGACAAGGTGCTGATGGTGACGTTCGGGTCGGGGTTCAAGTGCAACAGCTGCGTGTGGGAGGTGACCGGCGACATGGCCGACAAGGGCGCGTGGGCCGACTGCATCGACGCCTACCCGCCGGAGAACACGGCCAACCCCTACATGGAGAAGTATTCGTGGATCAACGACGTCGACGGAGACAGCCTCATCATCTAAGTAAATTAAAACGGATTAATTCATTTCCCACCCATCTCCACAAATTAAAAGTTTACACCTCTCTATTCCCTTCTTTAATATATAACGTTAATTATTTCAAAAATGAATTAACCAACGTCGTACATAAAAGAACAGAGAGGGAGTACATATGTGTACATGCATGGAGATATACACACACACACACATATCACAGATTCACAATATTATATATGTTGAAATTTGGTAATAAGGATATTGATCTGTGCTAGCCAACTAGTTCATCTCTGAATTGGAACTGAAATAGAAAGGATCGAGTACGTAGGTGCAGACCAAATCAGTCTTACTAGCGTGTGTGTGTCATTAAGTGTCATGCATGCATAATTGCATCTATGTAATAAAGTCAAATTAGTAGCCATATTTACGGGTTTCAACGATTGTTAATTAGGAAAAACATGTGTGTGTTTTGTTGATTAGCTCTTAATTAGACTTCTCGGATGCCGGCCATGTGTTGTTTCAGTGGTCCATATATATGCAAAGAATAATGAAGTTCTTTCCGACTATATATATATATATATATATATACGCTGATCATGTTCTGAGATATTAAAGTTTCGAGGTAATTACCGGAACCTTTCTATATATAAAAACTAATTAAACAATTGACGTTAACATATTATATTTAAGCTCAAAATTTGATCGCTCTTGTTTATTTTCATAAGATTTTAAAATACCTCAAAATATGTTATATATTATCAAAAGTATATGTAGCGTAGTAAGTATAACTATACAACTTACATTAAATCATAATATAATCACTTAGAGATATTTTATGATCATTAAAGTAAGACGGAGAGAATGGAGAGTGAAGTAGATCGCAGCTACATAAAAGGTAATTAGCAGCTGGCCTTCGTGTTCCTAGCTCGATCGCTCGCCGGCGAAGATCGATCCGGACAGCTAGCTAGCAGACAAATGCATGGCGGCGGTCGTCGCTTAACAGAAAGAAACTGATTGGATTCATGGTATATGTACGGAGCATATGCATGTGCAAACACGCTATCTAGCTAGATATATAGTACAAGCAAGCTTAAGCTTAGCTACTCCTACATTAATTTCCAATAATGACCGAAAAGGGACAAGCGTGTTGGTTGGTGGGTGGGTTTCAGTGTCATCTCGCAGCTACTTTGTGTGCTTTGGGGTAAATAATTCCCCCGTCTCAAATTAAAATCAGATAATCTTTACTAGTATTTACTACTCACTCTGTTCCGTTTTTACATTGGTAAAATCAAACTACTCTAAGTTTGATTAAACTTGTAGATAAATATTGTAATATTTATAATACCAAATTAATTTTATTACATGTATAATTGTATATATTTTAATATATTTGTATTGGATTGAAAATATTACTACTTTTTTCAATAAACTTAGTTAGACTTGGAGCATTTTGACTTTAAGCAAAGTTAAAACGTCTTATAATCTGAAACTGAGAGAGTAATTCCTAAAATGAATGATCTTTAAATAATCATTAAAGTATATAAAAATAAGAAGCAAATATATTAGTACCAGGTAAAGTGTGAGAGAATTAATTATATTAGAATTTAATAAAGTGTAAGGTATTCTATTTTTTATATTGATAAGTGTGACATGCATTAATAATAAAGTTGTTTAATTTGGAATGGAGGTTGTACTAGTTAGTACTATGTCACTTTATATTTATACACATGAATTTGTAAGGAGATAGTTCAAATTAAATGATCGATAGATTTTGCTATCATTAATTCATTTACTTATATAGTGGAAAATATCAGCTACTCCTGCAGTAAATTTTATTTAACGTCGGGAGAGTGTTGAGTACAGTTTTTCAATTTTATTTGTCGTAATTATAGCGTATAGAACTTACTCTTATGTTTTAAAACATAAGCATTTTTAACCGTTTTAGTAGAAATTAAAATTGAGCTACACAAAATTAAATGAAAACTGGTTGCGGTTGAATGGTTAAGGTGAATTGAATAGGTTGTGAAATTGCTATAAATTTAAAATCCTTATATTTTGAAAACTTGACATAAATATATAGTATGAAAGAAAAGATTAAAATAAGCTACATATACAGTCATCGAATCGAATCTCTACTATTATAAAAATTAAAAATATTTCCGTGGTCCGTCATCCGTGTTTAATCGGTTATAAAAATTGAAGATATTTCCGTGGTTCATCATCCGTGTTTGAGTCGGTTTTACTTTTATGTTTCGGTTTTAATCTATATCTTTTCTCTTATCTATCTCTTCTCTATTGTTATAAAAATTGAAGATGTTTTTGCCGGTATTTTGGTACGTCATCCGTGTTTGAGTTGGTTTTTAAATTTGTTGACTTTTAGAAATATATATCCATATTTGAGTTGGATTTTAAGCTCATTTAATTTGGAAAATACAAAAGGAGTCGTACAATAAATTTCTTTAAAAAAACTCGCGTGCTAACTTGAGATTAACTACGGACTCCTAATTGTAGCTTATGATTTTCTAAAAAGAATATCCAAGCAGATTCCCATAGTGAATTAATTTTACGCTAGTTAAATCGTATAACAACAATAAAATTAAAATAGCATTTACCTGTTGCAACGCACTGGCACTTTTTTCTACTATATCTAAAAATCCAAACTTTAGCAAAAAGATGTAATTGAGAACTCTAAACCGACTTTAATTGCTTGTGGAATCGGAGTGACGAATTAGAAAGGATAGCTTCTTGGATCGTCGACCATGTTAATTAGCAGCTCTATCTTGCAGAGAGGGTATGGAACCCTATCGAAGGAATTACGCCACCGGCCGGTCGTGGTTGAGAGATCGAGGGAGACGGCCAACGCCACCGACGGAGATCGAACCTGCACATATATCGTCCTACGTACGCACATTCCTACTGGAAGCAAAGGATATGATTTGCTCCTGATCGATCGATCGATCGATCTACTCCAGCTAGTTTCGGGCTGTACACATAACGTACGTGCTCGATCGATCTGTGCTGCCTACTACTACTAGCTTAGCTTAATACATGTGCACGCATGCATCCATGTCGGACAAAATCAGCAGCACGGACACACGTACGGTTTTTTTTTTTTTGGGCTCACTCCCACAGTTCTACGTAAAATGTTTATCCAGACAACAAATGGGTTGGAGAACACCATCAAAACCATTTCTGTGACCATATATATTTTTCTTAAAAATAGAATAAAAAGGTAGAGGTGAGAATGAAAAGCTGCAATAATATCAGAAAATCGAAAACGGAATTATATGAATGAGAACGTGCCGGTATCGATTAGAATCCGGTAACCGGTAAGTACTGTTTGAATAACTGTAAAACCATATATATATTTCACATAACATGATTATATGTAATACTATCTTTGTTTTCTAATAGATGACATCGTTAGTTTTTTTGTCACAAGTTTAACCATTCTTTTTAATAAAAAAATTTACGTAATTCTAATTTATTTTGTTGTGAATTGTTTTATCACTTAAAATATTTTAAGCGTGATTATACCTTATACATTTGAATAAAATTTTTGAATAAGACGAATAGTCAAACATGTGTTTAAAAGTTAACATTATTATTTATTAAAAAATAGAGGGAGTATGATCATAGATATTCAATCTTACAACAATAAATTAAACTTATTATCTTATAAATATAGTAATTTCCGTTGGGTATATATGGAAGTAATCGGTAAAATAGTATAATCGTTCCATTTCCATTTTCAAATTTATTAAATTTGTCCTTTTCGTCTTTATTTACCTTTTTCAGATGCTTCGGTCAATGAAAAAAAAACGAGCATCTGTCAATCGAAACTTTTCGTGACCATTTTTATCCCTAATTAACCGAAAGGAAGCTGGACACATGTTCACGTGCTGAGACGACAGTGTATCGTAACAGTGTATTTAATTGTACGTGCTGGTTGTACATGGCTTCTGGTACAAGCTAGCTGGCTAGAGAGTTTAAGAGGAAGTTAATTAATTGATTTCTGTTCCTATACTAACGTTAATCGGAACGAAAGCCTCAGGTATAGGGGACGACCACTGGGGCCTGTCAGTAATTATTGCATTACAGAAACATCTAACAAGACATACATTATGTAGTATCATATCCTTTTCTTAGGGTAGACATACATTATACAGTAATATCTACTCCCTCCGTATTTTAATGTATGACGCTGTTGACTATTCGACCAACGTTTGACCATTCGTTTTATTCAAAATATTTATGCAAATATAAAAATACTTATATCATGCTTAAAGAATATTTGATGACGAATCAAGTTACAATAAAATAAATGATAATTACATAAATTTTTTGAATAAGACAAACGGTCAAACGTTGGACAAAAAGTCAACGACGTCATATATTAAAATATAAAGGTAGTAACATCTAATGATACAAATCCTTTTTCTTGCCTTTTCTTAGGGCATCTACAATCAGGGACACTCTAAGAGTACCCTCACTAACTGAGGGCACTCTCTGGGAAACCCCCCACACAATGAAAGATACCCTAGTAGCCTAACGAGTGCCCCTAACCTAAAAAGCCTACGTAGGTATTTTACTATACTACCCCTGATGAACCCTGAGTTCCACTCGACACTCAAGGCAGTTGTTTGGCCCGATCTTTCGGTGAGTTGATGATAACTACGATTTGGGAGAAACGTTGACGATCCGACTACAACCGTACAAGACGTTGCGTTGCGCCTTAGCGATCGATACACCTCTCCGTGGGTTGTTGATCTTGCCGGTGCAGATCAACCTTATTCCTGCAAGCAATCGAGAACAAGCAAGAACAAGATATAAAGCAACTGAATTACTAGATAGACAAGACGCACAAAGATAAATTGATACATGATAAAGTGGGGTTCCGAACAAGCAGACGGACGGTATAGCCGACACGCGCGCTGCAAGCGAAGTAGCAATGGCTAAACTTACAATTAATCAAAACCCAAGCAACCCTGAAGGGGTATCTAGCTACTTATAGGGGTGGGAGAACGACCATGAGGATCCTAGGGTCGTGCTCCACCAGATTAGGGCGCACCCCACATGGGCCCCACTTGGGCCAGGGTCCCAAACGAAGTTACAAGCCCAAAGGCCCATGATAGGTGACGCAGCACCTTGTTGCTTCAATTGCGGCTCAATAAGATGGAATTTCGCAATGAGGCTGTATCCGTTGGAAAGAGGACTCCGAGAGCTTTCCATCAAGTACTCACGGGCCGAAAACAGAGCTCGTATGGAGATTTGGCGGCTGTTTGAAATCAGCAATGCAGCAGGTGGCCGGATCGGATTCCAGCACTTGGAGGCCTTGACCTTGATGTCATCTTGTTCATCCATGATGTGAGCAATGGTTGCATCTGTGGTAACCATGGTCACATCAACCCCTCTCTTCTCTCCTCCCTCTCTCTCTCTCTCTTCTCCTCATTTACCGGCGCACCTCCTCCCCTCCGCCTCCACGCGTGCTCGCTTCCTCCCCTCCGCCGCTCGCCTCTCTCTCTCCCTCTCGCCGACGCCGCTCGCCACTCTCCCCGCCGTCGCCAGATCCCACGCTCCCCCTCCGATCCCACGCCGCGCCGCCGCTCGTCGGAGACGCCAGGCGTGCTCGGCGATGGCACGGTCCTCGGCCGCGGCAGCCTTGTCAGACCCGGGGAGCGGCGGCGAGGACGACGAGGAGGGCCGCCTCTCCCGTTGCTGGCATCCACCGCCGCCCTTCTCTCTCCCTCTCTCCCGTCGTGGATCTGGGCCTCCCGCGGCGCCGGCGGTGGTGGGCAAGGCGCCGACAGAGGAGGCCGGGAAAGGTGCGCGAGGCGGCGAGCACGTGCGTCTCAAGCCGTCTCCGCTCGTCGCCGGCTGGTGGCCGATGGCTGCCGCGGCGCACGGCGATCGGATCCGGTCGTCGCCGTCGCGGATCCATTGTCACTGTCGTCGATGTCTTCTCTCTCTCTAAGGCCGACAGTGGCGGTCCTGGCAGTGGTGGGCGCGGCGCGATGAGACCGAGGGGAGAGCGAGAAAGGCGAGGGTGCAAGGGGAAATTTTGGGGGGGGAGACGACACCGTGCCCATGAGCTGCACACGCGCACAGTGTGGCGCCTGGCTGCGTCTCCCCACGAAAAGCTGGCGAGGTGCGGCGAGCAACGCGTTCCCTAGCTGAGGGACGCGTTCCGTCCAAGGGGAACGACGCGGACGGAAAAGGGGACAGCCGGCGCTAAGGGGACGGGCTGAAGCACCGCATTGGTGATGGCCTTATATGCCAATTTCTAGCTTCCAAGCTTCTCCAGCAGTAGCATGCTGCTACCTCCATCTTAAAATATAATTAAAATAAGAATAAAGTTATTTCTCCATCTACCACGCCTTCTCTCAACCAATCACAACCATTACCAATTAATTTATTCACTTTTTTTCTCAACCAATCACAAATTCACAACTTTTCTTTAATCATTTATATCTACTTTCTTAATACATGTGCTCACCTAAAAAAAATATCATGCACGTACTGGGGATAAACCAAGAATTAAATTTGAAAATATAAATTTTGTTTCAATATTTTTTGTTTATATACAGGCATGGAAAATATTTGCACAAATATACCTCCTCCGCACAACGGGGACGCGCGGGACCGAGGCGGTGCCGCTTTCCCATTCCACGTGACCAGCCACTACAAGAAATGTGATCTTCTGTGACGAATTCCTTGTGACGATGGTGCTTTTCGTCACTATGCCATTTCGTTTTATGACGTTTAATATGGGGCGGTGCTGGTTAGTGACAAAAATGGGGTGGTCGTCACTAAGATCAAATACAGATCGTCATAAACTTGTCTAATGGTGTATTGTGACTGTTATTATTTTGTCATAAGAGACCAACCAACAAACGTCACAAGTTCCTAACAATGTTCGTTTATCATAAGTTTTTTTCTTTTTAAAATTGATGAATGCTTGAACTGCCCTTTGTAACGCCCTAAAATAATTGTCACATCCTGATAAATTCACCCAAATTAAAAATTATTCTCTAAAATGAATAATATAATTAACTAAAATCCTAAAAGTAAATGGCAAACACTAAAATACGTGCAAGAAAAAATTTGATTGTGACCCAAAGTATTTTTCATAAATTCTCCTCGGTTTAAAATATGTCCTGGATGTTTACTTGAATTTTCAAAGCACCGAAATATTTACTAAGCAAAAAAACAATTAACAGAATTTATTAAAAAGAAAAACTAAAAACAATCCTCCTTTGTCATTTGGGCCAAATCCGTACTAAAGTCTGATTCAAATCCCCGCCAGCCCGCTCGGCCTTTTTCCTCCTCCCATTCCCTTCCCTCTCCCTCCTTTCTCCCTCGGCCCACCTCGGCCCAAGCTGTGCAACCCTCCTCTACTCCTCCATGGGCCGCGCCACTGAACTAGCCGGCCCAGCCGCCAAGCTGCCCCTTCCCCTCCTCCCTCCAACCAGAAGTTCATATTGCCTCCCTCCTCTCAATTAATTTCAAAATATTAAAACATCAAATCGAATTTTATCATACTAATTGAACTTATGTAAAAAAATTGTCAAAAACAAAGGTATATAATTTATTGAGATCTACCAATTTTATTTTGGTTATTTATCCATCTAAGTTTGATTGACTTATGACAACTTCAAATAACATTTTCAAATATTAAATAATTTCAACTAAAAAAGTCATCAACAACAAAGTTATATAAATCATCAATATCTACAACTTTTGTTTTGGTAATTTTGCTATATGACTCTGTTTCAATAATTTGAATTTGAATTTCAAATTATGACAACTTCAAACAATATTTTTAAATACTAAATGATTTCAACTGAAAAAGTCATCAACATCAAAGTTGTATAACTCATCAGTATCTATAACTTTTATTTTGGTTATTTCTTCATCCGACAAAGTAATAGTAACATTGTTCACAAAATTTACATATCTCTCCTATAGTTTATAAACTATATAAGGGATATGTACATTTTGTGAATAATGTTATAAATCACTTTGTCGGATGAAAGAATGACCCAAATAAAAGTTATAGGTCTTGATGAGTTATAGAACTTTGTTATTGATAACATTTTCAGTTGAAATCATTTAGTACTTGTAAAATGTCGTTTGAATTTATCATAATATGAAATTCAAATTGAAACTGTGCATACAAAGTCATATAGAAAAATGATGAAAATAAAAGTTATAGATCTTGATAAGTTATACAATTTTGTTGTTAACAACTTTTCCATTTGAAATCATTTACTACCTGAAAGATTTTCTTATATTTTAAAATTCAAATTTTATATAGTTAAATCAAAATCGGATGGCGAAATGACAAAAAAAAATTTTTCACATAAGTTTATTTAGTATGATAAAATTCGATTAGAAATTTTAATATTTTAAAATTAAATTTTTTCCCTCCTCCTCCATTCAAAATTTTTCCTCTCCTCTTCTCTCCCCCCTCCTCTCCTGATATTTTAACTTCCACCGTCCTTATCCTATCCTATCCTCTCCTCTCCTCTCAGCCTCTCACTCTTTCCTCCTCTCCTCTCTCTCTCTCTCTCTCACCGACGGGAGCTGTGCGGCGTGGCGGGCTCGGCGGCGACTCGCTCGGCACCGGCGGCGGCCTTCGTTCCCCGACCTCCCATGCGCGGCGGTGGCCTCCCTTCCCCGACGGCGGCGGGCGGCGGGCTCGGCGACGGCCTGCGGCGGCGGATCCGGCGGCGCCGTCCTCGGGAGGGCCGGATCCGCCGCCCTACGGAGGAGCTCGGCGCGCGGCGGGCACGGCGACGGCCGGCGGCGGCGACCCTCCCCCCTCGTCAACGCTGCAGCCACATCCCCGATCCACGCCGCATCTGCCGCATCACCGGCCTGCCCTCCTGGCTGGAGGAGGCGAGGTCGGGCCTTCTCTTCGGGGGCAGCAGGGAGGTCCGGAGGTAGTGCGTCCGCGTCGCAGTCCCCTGCCGCATCGGTGAATCAGCGGCGGCGTCGCGGCGAGCCGCTGGGCAGGAGGGTGCTCAAGTGGCTTCCCGTGGAGCGCCGATGGGTCGAGCACTCATCCGCCATCATCGAGCCACAACAGTAAGCTTTAATCTCTGTCTGTCTCTGTTGAATGATGGTTGATCCTACGATTCATCCGGTAGCACTGTTCCCTCGATCTGCAAGTTCTGGATGCATTTACTTGCGTATGATGATACTTAGATCTAAGTACAGTTGCAACTCCTCTCAGCAATGGTAATTCTTGGCATGTGTACTTAAGTCTTATTCCCCTGTCCTACAGAAAGTAAATCAATTTATGTAGCAGAGCTTTCTTGCCACGCTACATAGGTAGAGACTAAATATTCTGAACTTGTTTCATTGCATATTCATTTGGAGCTGTAAGTTTCTGATGAAAAGAGAAGGATGCAAGCTTGCAGTTGCTCTGTTGCAGATATGAATTGCAAGCTACAGAGGGTTGTGTGCCACTGCGTTCAAAGATCCCATTGACTAGAAAGATAAGTGTCATTTTCCCACCTTCTTCTTACTACCTTTTCCTATTCTTGAACACAAACATTTGCTACCTCAAAATGATTTTTTATTCATGTGATCCCTAAGAATATTGGCATGCAGTCTGCATACATTAGATGCTTACACCAATACTTTAATTAGTAGTTATTAAGAACCGCCTGTAAAAAAATTACATTCATGTAGGTGATGACTGATGAATGAGAGTGAGTGCATCATGCACTGTGCATGTTTATGCTCAATTTCTAGGCAAAGAGATCAACTTGCATCTGGCAATCAAACTAGATATCTATTCCATTATCTAAACATCTTGCCATGAGCTAATCTGCTAAAACAGAGAAGTAATCTGCTACTTCTACTGTATCTTCTTTCACACTGTAATTCATTTAGTTCAGTTCAGTGCGCTTTACAGAAGCAAGCAATTTAGCATTCAGCATTTCTGCTTCAATTAGCTGGTGAAGAATCTGATCCTGATCAGAGGCTACCCTTTAGACTTTAGCTTGCTGGTTTGATTCCAATCCTTGGTTGGATGAGTGGTCCAAATTTACCCAGTTGCACCAGTAGTTTTAACTTAGCCTGAAATTAATTAACTTAAGAGTTTCTTTCCTGTAGTGCTGCATTCAGTACTGCATTTCTCTGTACTTCTCTCTCTACTGTATACTATGTCAGTTTGTTGAGAACTAGATTAGATTTCTCTCTACTGTATACTGCATTTCAGTACTGCATTTCTCTGTACTTACAATGATGTCTGTTGAGTAGGATCTTGTAAAGGGTAAAGATACATTGATGCCATTGGTTGATTTTCAAGAGAAGAAATGTACAGGATGGAGGCAGCTGAAGATTTTGCCATCTGGAGTGGTGAAATATCTCAGAAATACATGCTATGAACATTTGGCAACCTTAGAATCAGATATCTTTGCTAGTTTGATACAACATATCCTTGTAGGTGATTGTTGATGGTGCATGCAGTTTGTTGAAACCTTTGTTTTTTTTCGGTTTGTAAGACTTCTGGTGCATTATCAGAAGAACCAGTTGCTATATGGGTTGTAACCTTTGTGCTATATGGGTTGTTGTTATTGTGGTTGATTGTTGGGCCTATGTGGGCTTAGCCCACTTGTTATTTGATACTAATATAAATGAATATAATATGATGGGCTGAAAATGGTGTGGTGTAATGTTTTGGCTTACATGGGCTTTTGCAATGGACTTGGCCCATTTATTATTTGATATTAAAGCAAATGGATATAATAAAATTGGGCTGAAAATATGCTACATCATAGATGGGCCAGGCTAAAATGTAGTTGGGCTTGCCATTGGGCTAAGCCCATAAACAGGGTGCTCAATACATGGATTTTAATGGGCCATCTGATATTTTGTGACGTTTTTTAGGCTAGATAATGACGAATGTGAGAGTCACAAAGTTATGACGACAGAAGGATCGTCACTAGATTAATGACGAAAAAATAAGGTTTCGTCATAGAATGCCATTAGAGACGCATGATAGGTGACGAATAAATTTTCGTCACGCGAGCGTCACAGATTACGAAACGTGACGAAAAATTCAATGTTTGTGACGTAAATGAAGCGTCATCTATCATAAGATATCTTGTAGTGAGCGGTCGCGCATGACGGCCGTGCGACAACGCCTCACTCCCGCAGTCCGGGAGAAAGGCAGCGTGGTGGAGGGCGGTCGCACGTGGTTCCGAGGTGATCGAGCGGCACCGTTGCGCAGGACCAAGCCATTCGCGCGGCGCCGTTGCACGGGACCGAGCCGGTCGTACGGCGTGGGACCGAGCCGGTCGTGCAGCACCATCGCGTGGGACCGCGCCGGTTGCACGCGGTACTGCCCTCCACCACGCTACCGCTCTCTCGGGATGTGGGAGCGAGGTGGTACCACACGGCCGTCCTGCGCGACCGCCGGTCCTGCGGAATGAAAGAGCCGCACTGCCTCGGTCCCGCGTCACCGTTGTCTGGAGGAGGTATATTTGTACAAATATTTTCCATGCATGTATATGAACGTAAAATATTAAAAAAAGTATATTTTCAAATTTAATTCGATAAACCAATCATCATTTTATGACGGGAAAGTAGCGTACGGAGGATAGCATGCACGTACACCTCTATATATCTTCCTGTTTATTGTGGCAACGCAGTGGTATATCTGTTCTGGTTTCTTTGTGATTTTAAGTTAAAAAATAGTGGGTTTCCCAGCGCAATTGTGTGGAACTAGATATATTAAAAAAAGCGATTTCATGTATATACATGTCTAGCTTATTTATGTTTCCATATATTCGATGTAGGTTCAGCTCTTTTCCTTTAATATTAATAAATATTATAATTTCTCTAAAGAAAATGATAATTTCTACGGTTAATTGGATCCATGCAACTACAAATATACCACTTTAGATAAATAACATTTCTATTCATGATATCAGCTATGTGCCACTGAAATTTTGGGAAATTAGAACCGTGCCACTCCGTCGTATTTTCCGTCAGACCCCTAGACGTTGGACCCACATGTCAGTTCCATCTTCCTTCAATCCCCCTCTTCTTTCTTACCCACGTGCAATTGAGGCTTACAGAGAGTTTTGATGGAAAATACGACAGAGTGGCATGATCCCAATTTCTATAAATTCGAGTGACATGTAGCCGATATCATGAATAGTACTGTCATTTATCTAAAATAACATATTTCTAGTGGCATTGATCCAATTAACCCTAATTTCTAGCAACGAAGGCAATATAATGGCTCTTTTCTGACACATGATCTTAATAATATACTAGGCTGGCTATATGTTTCAAGTTTTGCTACACGTAAGTACTGGTAAAAACAAGTCATTTTAACAAATTTGATATTCCTTTTTATTTTATATCTTTTACAAGAGATTCAGGGTGTGGAGATGAAAGGCAAAAGGCAGTTTAATTCTAAGAAGGTTCTTTTTCAGCGAACGGGTCGGCAGCTCCGCCGCGGTTTTCTGATTGGATGAACCTGATATATAGTCCATTCCAAGTCAAATAAATCTCTGCAATTAAATTCTGAAAAAAGGTTGAAAGGGAGGGCCAGATGGAACCAGCAGAAGAGAAGGCTTTCATCATGGGATAAAAGTTACATTTATAATGCCTTCTGTGTGCATGCACTGGACCATTTAATGCGCACAGCTGCAAAACCACCAACCATCCGGTCCTGTCTGTGTGTGACACTGATCGATTTACTTTAATTTTATGAATGGAACTTAATTTTGTTATATTTGACCAAAGGTTACCATCGACAATTGTAGTATATTCTAGTATGTATACTATACATAAGTAGAAATCTTACTAATTAATTAATTGATTTGGACATTATGAGTAGTATGTTTTAAGAAAAATCCCTGGGGTAGCTATGATCATCCGTGGACAATCATTTACCCGAAAGTAGGATTTGGTTGGCCATTGAATTTATAGTACCGATTGTTACAATTGTGTCTCACTCAGGTATAGGCATGGTGGAAAAAAAAAACTCGTAGCTTGTGGTTCCGGTTTTCCGGTTCAACCGTTGGGTAGGTCCGGTTTTTTTTACTACGGTATAGGGGTGGAAAAGAAACTCAAAGCTTGTGATTGATTCGTAGCGAGTTTGGTTCGGATTGACTCGAACTGTAATCTTAATAAATCGAGCCAAGCTAAACGTTTAGCTTGTGACTTTAATGAGCTGACTCATGAACTGCTCTTTAGCTCGTTAGTACAAGAGATAACATATTTTCATATACTTAGTGCTTCTTTAGTCCTTTAGTTACAGCCAAACTATTTTTTATCTAGTGAATTCTTCATTATTTAGTGTTTATTATTATGTTTACATATAAAAAATAGTAAATTATAAATTATAAATGTTATAGTTCGCATCAAATATGTCTACAAAGTTAGTTCCAGTTTAGAACTTGGAGTTGTACTAGGTGTTAGGAATAGAGGAAGAGTTGGACTCTATCATAAGATCTCTCTTAAATAGAGGAGCCAACCTATTGAAACCATATGGTGACTTAGGCTGTGTTCTTTTGGAGGGGTTGGGAACCCCTCCCCTCCACACGCAAAATGGAGCGATAGATTAACGCATGGTTAATTAAGTATTAACTATAAAAAACTTTAAAAAATGGATTAATATAATTTTTAAAGCAACTTTTTTTTGGCAAAAAAACACACCGTTTAGCCGTTTGAAAAGTGTGCGCGTGCGAGGGAGGTGAGTTGGGAAAGTTGGGGGAAAGAACTGGGCCTTAACATAGAGCGAGGGAGCGGCTATCGTCGGTGTCCGGCCGTGAGTCGTTGTAACTCTGATATGCTCTAATATGCTGGATCGGAGAGTAGCACCCGTAATCAGTGCCACAGGGATGTAGGCTACAGCTGAACCTTGTTAACAAATATCGTGCCTCAGTGTTGTTATCATGTTTGGATATCCTATGGCGTTTCTTCCACGTTTGGTTCTCGATGTGCTATTGAAGCCAGTTTTATAACAAGTGGTATCAAAGCCTGCAGGAGGTCCATGGATAGAGGCGCGATGGGGTAGCCCACACTGCACCGCTCGTGGTTTATGTCCATGGAAGGACATGTGTGCATGGTGGTGCACGATGGTGATCAACGGATTTTGACAGGTGGATCGGACACTTCAGGCGACGGTATGAACCGTTCAGTGGTTGTTTTCAACAGGGAGACAACCAGACATGGTGTTCGGGTTGATGCGATGGAAGCGATTGGCGATCCAACCGGTGGGTCAGAAACTTCAGGCGGGCGATTCAATAGGAAGACGTGTGGTCGCACGCTCAGGTTGATTGAAGCTGGAGGTGATCGGTGGTCTCAACAGGTGGAATCGAACAATTGGGGCATGGTGGCACGGGCGTTTCGGTGAGCTGCGTTCGATAGAGAGATGGCTAGACGTGGCCTTCGGGTCGTTCGATGGCTGTGGAGACGACATGGCAATTTCTCGGCTTCGTGCTTCCGCATAGATTGATGTCATTCAATTGAAGGTCAATGTGGGTGGATCCTTGAGGTTGCTTTAGGAGGTGTTGACAAGATGGTGCGTGTTGGATTGCTACATAGGCAGTGTATGGATGACAAGCATACAAATTGGGCCGAGAACGTTTAGGACAGCCTCCCTAATGAGGACACAACTAGCTCGGATATAACCATGACTACCTTATGTATTCATCAACCAAAGGTGCATATGTTCTATATTAGATTTACTTGTTATATATTTGAACAAACATTGCTACACAATGAGTTTTGTGTGTTCTCGTTTGCAGAGGTACTTACTTGGGTGAAGGAAAAGAGACCGAGCGTATGTCACGTCCTGATAAATTCATTCCGAAATAAAATTCATTTTCTAAAAGGAATAATAGAATTAATTAAAATTCGAAAAGAAATTGGCAAACATTAAAATACGTACAAGAAAAATTCGAATGTGGCCCGGAGAATTTTTGTTAAATTCTCCTTGGTCTAAAAGGAGCCCTCAAATTTTAGTGGAATTTTCAGAGCACAAATAATAATTATTAAGAAATAAACAAAGTTAAAATGGTTTTATAAAAAGAAAAGCCCTAAAAAGTCCTTTTTCCCCCCTTCCCCTCTTGGGCCGGCTCGGCCCACCTCCCTCCCTCTCTCTCCTCTCCCCCGCGGCCCAATCGGCCTCCTCCCCGCGCGCGTGCCGCTGACGGGCGGGCCCGCCCGCCACCCTCGCTGACGGGTGGGGCCCACCTGTCATCCCTATCCTCCCGCCGCTCCCGCCGCCTCGCCCGTGCCCTAGCGCCGCCGCCGCCGCGAATCCCGCCGCCTCCCGCCGTCCCCGCGCGCAATAAAGAGGGGGAAATCACTCCCCGTGATTCCCTCTCTCTTTCCCCCCATTTTTCCCTCCCTCTCTCCCTCGGATTCGGTTGGAAACCGCTCCCCTAATCTCGCCGGCGCCATTGATGGCGGCCGACCTCCCGCGCCGGTTTCCTCCCTTCCCCGGCCAGCCTCTCTCGCCCCGGCTCTATTTAAACCCTCCCCGCACCTCCTCCGTCCGGTTCCGCCTCTCGCCGCCCTTCCTCCTCGCCGGATTTGAGCTCGCGACGTCGCTCTCTCTCTCCGCCGTCGCCGCCGAGCTCCGGTCCGCCGCCGTCGTCACCCCGGACCGCCTCCCGCCTCGGCGTCGCCTCCTTCGGCTTCGCCGCGTCCTCGCCGACCTCGTCCACCCCTCCGTTTCACCCGCCGACCGCCGGAACGCCGCCGTCCCCGTCGACCCGAGCCGCGCCGCCGCCTTCCTCCGCTCCGGTAGCCGTTCCCGTCGTCGCCGTCGACCCGGGGTGAGCCGTGGACCGCCGTTTCGCTTCCCCCTTCCCTCCCCTCTCTCGGGCGCCGCTCCGCCGCGCCGGTGGTCGCCGGCGGCGACCATCGGGGCGCGGGCGCGCCGCCTCCCGTCGGCTGTGCCGGCGAGGCCGCCTTCGGGCGCGCCCCGCGGCTGCCATGTGGGGCCCGGCCGTCAGCCGCCCGTGCCCTCGGGTGCGGCTGACGCGTGGGACCCACGGCGCCGGCCGGCGTAAGCCGCGTGCACCCGGTCCACCGTGGACCGTGAGGCTGCCGCGTGGGCCCCACTCCCGTGGACCCGGTCCGCGCGCCCCTCCCCTCGGCTGACGCAATAAATCCGATTTTAAATTAAAATTTAAATGAAGAAATTCGCAAATATTCATTTAAAGAGCATATAACCTTTAAATGGCCATAACTTGGCCATTTGAACTCGGAATTGGACCGTTCAAGTCTCTAATTTTTCCTTAAGAAGTCAAGAACCCATTTTTGTGCTTTGTTTCTGCTTGTTATATGGAGTTTATTAGAGTAAAAGCCGTTTCTTTTCCGTTGGTCGTGTAGACGCTGCAGCTTCGGAAGATCCGCTCTTCGTGGAGGTTGAAGCCGACGTTTGGGAAAGCGAGCAAGGCAAGTCACATCATCCTTGAGCATATTGAATCCCAGTTTATAAAATTATGTTGATTTAAATTAATGCATTACCGCTTTATTTAAATTCCCGCGTTATCACTGTTTTATTTAGCCATGCCTATTTATCGTTGTTAAGACATTATTATTGCTATTGTTATTATTACCTTGTTCACCCTAGGAAAATAAAACCCCAACTAGTGGGTACTCTATTTATGGTTCCACTAGTATGAACTTAGGTAGATGCTTCGCTGGTTAATTAGGCAACATTAGGTGGTTTTATAACTTTAGACTTTGGGAAATCTCATATCATTTGGACATTATGGAATTGTTGGATTATGGTGGAATTGGACATACCCCTCTCTTCCTCTTTCAAAGCCCCTAAAACCTGTTTTTCGGTGGGGTTTGGGTGCATGCCAGTTGTGGGAAGTAGCACCCCGGCCACTATAAGGATTAAGCTCGGGCCTCTGTTGCAAAGCACTACCGTACTTCCACATGTCTAGTGGGTAAGGCTTAGTTTGTGGCTCAGTCTGGTTATAAACAAAAGTACACGGATGGAGATGGACGAAGTCGGGGGTCGATGGACATCTCTAGGACAAATGAAGGCTACACGAGCTGCGGCCCGGTAGTCGAGATGTCATGGCACAGGGCTGGTGTCCTGCTGCTAGGGGCTCAATCCTGCCTACCTGTCCCGGAGGTTCCGGCCGTAGGTGGGGTTGGGTCGGTACTCTTGTTTATGGCTAGGATGGGTTGGGAATTATGTCATGTCTTCCGTCCGTATACCGTGGTGGTATGTGGCACGTGGTTACACGTGAGGAAGATGTGTCTTGTGGGTAAAGATGTACACCTCTGATCAGAGTATAATCTATTCGAATAGCCACGCCCTCGGTTATGGGCAAGCCTAGCAATGTACCCAAGTTAGTGTTTTAATTCTTAAAATTTGCTTAACAACTAAAATGTGGAATGGTTGGCCTGGGTTGGCTTGGGACGAGCTGGGACCCAGGGTCGGGTTGCCAGTTCGGTCTGAATCATCGTAGGCCTTGGGTTAAGGCAGGTTCGTGAGGGTTCACGACCTTGATTAATAACACTGTGTAGCTCTAGGATCGTCTTTTTAAAATGGCTTTGGGCAACTAAGTGACTTTTAAATGCGGTTTACTGCAAAACTTAACCCTTATTATTATCCCCTTGTACTCCCTTGCATTAATTACGCATCTCCGGTGTGGCTTGCTGAGTACTGTGGTTGTACTCATTCTTGCTCAATCTTTTCCCCCCCCTTCAGTAAGAGAAGCTTTGGAGAAGAAGTCTTAGGTGGAGTCCTGGCTTATACCCCAGTTGAGCGCCTGTGAAGATGGAGCCGTAGGCCCGCTAGTCCGCTGCTGTTTATTTTTGATTGTCAGGCCTTAAGTGCCTTTGTAATAATGTAAATATTATCGATATAATAAAGATGTGCCTTTTGTATCATGTTTGTTCGGTGTACCCCGGCTTTTCCTGGGACGGGGATTAGTACACTAGCGTTCGGGAAAAGGTAATTTTCTCGGTCGCGACAAGCTGGTATCAGAACCATCTCGACTGTAGGATAAGCCAAGTGGATAAAACCTAAGGACATATTTTATAAATGAAACTATTTGCGAAAGTTCCTTTTTCCTCCTTTCCCCTGTGCTATTTGCAAAATGTTTACTCTTTCTTCCTTCTTCAAATTTCAACTAGTACTAGTTGGTCAGCTTTGTGAAGAAGAAGATGTCGTCAATTGTCTGCCGAAACTCCAGAAGACTGCAGGATCCGCTAGCGAAGTGGAGGAAGCAGTGAAGCCAGCTGTGAAGCAGGAGTGAAGATCTTGAGAACCCGTCACAGAACCTAAGCCACCCTCTAGGGTAGAGTCGTTAGTCGTGTGTTTCCTTGCTTGTGTGTGTAGCGCGTGGTTTGCATCAGCGGGTTGTGATGTAACCATGCTAGGTTGTTTGCTTAATCAACTTGCAGAATACGTGAAACAAACAACACATCAGCAAGAAGAGTTAGTTCCTTTAAGGTCCTGTCTCTAGTTCTGGTCTATTCTTTCCTGGCTTGTTTCCTCTCTCACCTCAATCCCTGTAACAGATGTTTAACAGAGAAAAAGGAAAGAATGTCAGCGGGTATGCCTCAAGTAACTCAAGTTTTCAACTCAATCCACCACTGGCCTCAAGAGAGTTAACCAGGGCACACCCTTGGTCCATTCCAAGCATGCTGCTTAGTTCACAGCTACCATTGGTTGGAAGTCAAGACCAAAATCAGTATGTGTTTGATCGAGCATTTGCCACCCAGGTCAATGAGCTTCCAATGCCAGAAGAGGATGTCCCCTTTTGTCACGATTGTAGAGAACGAGGACACTATGCCCTGAATTGTCCATGGGTATATGCCAAAGAAGCCCCTTCCTTTGGTTTAGCAGGGCAGACATCGCTAAACCAGCCTCCTCGCACCAAGTCAAGCTTGCAGCCTAGTGTGCAAAGTAGAGAGCCCAATGGAGAGAATCCATTGAATCCCGAGAATTGCTTTCCTCCTAGCCTTTCGTACCACGTGGGGTCACGTACTAAGCAAGCCAAAGGCAAGAAGAGTAAGAATCAGCAGAGAAAAGCACCGATGCGAACTGAAGAAGAAGTACGTAAGATGACTATTACCAGCACCGAATGGCCTCCAGCAGGGATAACTATTCCTAGACATCAAAGAGGAAATACCTTTCGAGGTGCACGACAGTTGACCCAGCACCTTCTAAGCCATGGTGGCAGAGTATCTGATAGTGAAGGGTCAGATCAAGTCTCCTCGGATGATGAAGATGAGTCTCCCCGACATGTCGGCGAGGAAGAGATGGAATCAAAGGCATGCACCCGTTGTGGAGAAATTGGACACATTGCTAGCATGTGTCTCACACTCTGCCCTTATTGTGAAGAAGACCATCCACCAGGGGAGTGTCCCACCCGCAAGGTCACATGTTTTCTGTGCGAAGGTACAAACCATGTGCCCAAGGATTGCCAACTCAGTGTGTTGTTGACCAAGACCGCAGAAATCCAACGAACAACCCTACGATTGTCTCATCAGCTAGTTAGCTCCAACAGCAACATCGACGATATCATCCACAGCACCAATGCTCCTCCTGCTGCACCTGACTCTGCAATAAATCATAGCAATAATACCTTCAGCACCAACCATTCTCTGCACCGACAGCCTCAGCAAAGAATTGTCATCGATGGAAGAAGTTGTGTCTCTCCCCGACCTACTCCAGGCCGAGCAAAGGGCAATCAACCTCAGGAGGGCGATACCAAGCAGAAGACTGTCATCTGCTTCAAACAGCAATCAGAAGGAAGCTTCTCCTGTGAATGATAGCAATATGCAGTCCTATCACATCATCACAGAACCAATCAAGGATGATGTAGTCACTAGAACAATGCCAGCTATATCTCTCCAGAATTAGAATGAGTAGCCATGTTTGTGATTTTCAGTTCGCTACTTATCACTGTAATCAAAAGTTTGCAGCAATCATGTAATAAATAAATATATTCATGTCTATAAACAGTGAGCTTGCTATGTTTATGGATGATTCCTGTTGAGGATACAATGTACCGATGTTAAGCACCTTCCCTTTTTGTTTAAGGCAGGGCCTTGTATTCGTGTAATAAGGAAGAAATGTGTAATACAGACAAGTTCTAAGAGGATTCTTTTGGAAGATGCGGATATGTGATCATGTGTAAAATTGTTTACTGACAAAGGAGACCTAGGGTCTCGTGTCAGAGGAACTATATTCTAACCTCGAGTTAATAACCAACCTGTTGATGGAAAAGAAAACCAATTAAACTGTGTTGGGTTAAAAAGCCAATGAGACAGTAGTTGGGGATAAGAGTTTGGGTACGCCTTTTACATATCAAGATAAGGATTGTTGGATGAAACCCATAAGGGTACCCGCCATGCCTCTACATTGATAAGTTCGGATATACCTACAAACAGTTAAGAAGATCCAGGAGACATCAACATTTGAGGACATAGTAGTCGATGGTTGGTAATTAGTCTATCAGGTATCAGAAAAGGGTCAAAGGTGATATGGCAGAAGAACAATTTGGATGCTCCCCATCTCGAGGAAGCACTAAAGATGATCATCGGCAATTAAACCCTAGTGGCATAGATACAGATAGCAAGCAATGTATTTCCCTGAAGGTAGTCAGTGCAGCTTTTTGACGAACCCCGTCAAGGTTTCACTGAAAGGCAGCAAGCCAAAGGATCTCATCGCCACCAGAAGTGTCCGCGACCCACCTTAAAGAGTACCACCTGTTAGAGATAGCCCGAAAGATGATTGATCAAGGAGGTTGGCAAAGAGGTTCTCTAGCAGGAAAGATGTAGGCCGAAAGGTGATTGATAAAGGATAACGAGAACCATGATTTGTGTCACTCGAGGAAGACTCCCGATAGCAAACAACCCTACAACAGTTGCCCTGTCATTAAAGTAGGTGAATTCACGAGTAAGAGAGATGACCACAGGTAGAAGTACTTCTATGGGGACAAGGATGGAAACTTTTGTGACATGACCAAGAAGTCAAGAAGTAAAACCTGAACAGTGGAATCTAAAGCTCGGTTCAACCTTGGGCTTTGTATCAGATGCTACTAGAATAAAAGCACTTGCACTAGTATCATTCAACGCACTTTCCTAGCAATCGATCCATCGAGAAAGAACACATCGAGGCTGAAGGTGCAAAGGAATACGTTGAATGCTAAATGATGACAACATGAAGAGAATAGTGGAAAGTAAACTGAATGTAAAGAAAGTGAATCCGAGTTGTCTGTTCGTGGGAGCTATTCCCAGTTATGAACCAAGTGATATGCTCGAAGATAGTCTATGGAGGTCAGATTAAAATCGCATCTAACAACGAAGCTTCAGATTTGGCAGGATAACGATCAGACCATAACAAGTCCAGCAGTAAAGTCATTTGGGGAGACGTCAAAGCATGTCAAGTGGGATAAGTTGGTTCTTCTTAGAAACATAATTCAAAGGCAAAGTTACCGACCCTTGCATCGAATAGCAGAAGTAGCTTGCACCCGGAGACCAGGAAAGCTAATATGAGGCAGTTGGTGGCAAGTTAGAAGTAAATGACAAGCATGGTATTCTCATGATGACAAGCATGGTATCCTAGTAATGACAAAGCTGATGTCGACGCATGTCATGAAGGTGGTAACTTGTATGAGGTTGACGCCAAAGATATGAATGATAAGAAGTTCTAGGACTGAAGCCCCATCCTCAACTACCACAGCCTAGTCTGAGTCAGTTAAAGGTGCAACCAGGGACAAGTCGGGTGAACAGAAGATTCCATCTGCAACAGGAGATCGAGACAAGCAGTCCAGAGTGGAGAAGTTTTGCTAGGCAAGTTCGTTATAGAAGACGCGACGGAAGAAGTCAGACAAGAAGAGAAGACCGCCCAACCTATCTTCTTGCTAGCCTCCTCGAATCTCGGGGATGAGATTCTTGTAAGGGGGGTGGATTTGTCACGTCCTGATAAATTCATTCCGAAATAAAATTCATTTTCTAAAAGGAATAATAGAATTAATTAAAATTCGAAAAGAAATTGGCAAACATTAAAATACGTACAAGAAAAATTCGAATGTGGCCCGGAGAATTTTTGTTAAATTCTCCTTGGTCTAAAAGGAGCCCTCAAATTTTAGTGGAATTTTCAGAGCACAAATAATAATTATTAAGAAATAAACAAAGTTAAAATGGTTTTATAAAAAGAAAAGCCCTAAAAAGTCCTTTTTTCCCCCTTCCCCTCTTGGGCCGGCTCGGCCCACCTCCCTCCCTCTCTCTCCTCTCCCCCGCGGCCCAATCGGCCTCCTCCCCGCGCGCGTGCCGCTGACGGGCGGGCCCGCCCGCCACCCTCGCTGACGGGTGGGGCCCACCTGTCATCCCTATCCTCCCGCCGCTCCCGCCGCCTCGCCCGTGCCCTAGCGCCGCCGCCGCCGCGAATCCCGCCGCCTCCCGCCGTCCCCGCGCGCAATAAAGAGGGGGAAATCACTCCCCGTGATTCCCTCTCTCTTTCCCCCCATTTTTCCCTCCCTCTCTCCCTCGGATTCGGTTGGAAACCGCTCCCCTAATCTCGCCGGCGCCATTGATGGCGGCCGACCTCCCGCGCTGGTTTCCTCCCTTCCCCGGCCAGCCTCTCTCGCCCCGGCTCTATTTAAACCCTCCCCGCACCTCCTCCGTCCGGTTCCGCCTCTCGCCGCCCTTCCTCCTCGCCGGATTTGAGCTCGCGACGTCGCTCTCTCTCTCCGCCGTCGCCGCCGAGCTCCGGTCCGCCGCCGTCGTCACCCCGGACCGCCTCTCGCCTCGGCGTCGCCTCCTTCGGCTTCGCCGCGTCCTCGCCGACCTCGTCCACCCCTCCGTTTCGCCCGCCGACCGCCCGAACGCCGCCGTCCCCGTCGACCCGAGCCGCGCCGCCGCCTTCCTCCGCTCCGGTAGCCGTTCCCGTCGTCGCCGTCGACCCGGGGTGAGCCGTGGACCGCCGTTTCGCTTCCCCCTTCCCTCCCCTCTCTCGGGCGCCGCTCCGCCGCGCCGGTGGTCGCCGGCGGCGACCATCGGGGCGCGGGCGCGCCGCCTCCCGTCGGCTGTGCCGGCGAGGCCGCCTTCGGGCGCGCCCCGCGGCTGCCATGTGGGGCCCGGCTGTCAGCCGCCCGTGCCCTCGGGTGCGGCTGACGCGTGGGACCCACGGCGCCGGCCGGCGTAAGCCGCGTGCACCCGGTCCACCGTGGACCGTGAGGCTGCCGCGTGGGCCCCACTCCCATGGACCCGGTCCGCGCGCCCCTCTCCTCGGCTGACGCAATAAATCCGATTTTAAATTAAAATTTAAATGAAGAAATTCGCAAATATTCATTTAAAGAGCATATAACCTTCAAATGGCCATAACTTGGCCATTTGAACTCGGAATTGGACCGTTCAAGTCTCTAATTTTTCCTTAAGAAGTCAAGAACCCATTTTTGTGCTTTGTTTCTGCTTGTTATATGGAGTTTATTAGAGTAAAAGCCGTTTCTTTTCCGTTGGTCGTGTAGACGCTGCAGCTTCGGAAGATCCGCTCTTCGTGGAGGTTGAAGCCGACGTTTGGGAAAGCGAGCAAGGCAAGTCACATCATCCTTGAGCATATTGAATCCCAGTTTATAAAATTATGTTGATTTAAATTAATGCATTACCGCTTTATTTAAATTCCCGCGTTATCACTGTTTTATTTAGCCATGCCTATTTATCGTTGTTAAGACATTATTATTGCTATTGTTATTATTACCTTGTTCACCCTAGGAAAATAAAACCCCAACTAGTGGGTACTCTATTTATGGTTCCACTAGTATGAACTTAGGTAGATGCTTCGCTGGTTAATTAGGCAACATTAGGTGGTTTTATAACTTTAGACTTTGGGAAATCTCATATCATTTGGACATTATGGAATTGTTGGATTATGGTGGAATTGGACATACCCCTCTCTTCCTCTTTCAAAGCCCCTAAAACCTGTTTTTCGGTGGGGTTTGGGTGCATGCCAGTTGTGGGAAGTAGCACCCCGGCCACTATAAGGATTAAGCTCGGGCCTCTGTTGCAAAGCACTACCGTACTTTCACATGTCTAGTGGGTAAGGCTTAGTTTGTGGCTCAGTCTAGTTATAAACAAAAGTACACGGATGGAGATGGACGAAGTCGGGGGTCGATGGACATCTCTAGGACAAATGAAGGCTACACGAGCTGCGGCCCGGTAGTCGAGATGTCATGGCACAGGGCTGGTGTCCTGCTGCTAGGGGCTCAATCCTGCCTACCTGTCCCGGAGGTTCCGGCCGTAGGTGGGGTTGGGTCGGTACTCTTGTTTATGGCTAGGATGGGTTGGGAAATATGTCACGTCTTCCGTCCGTATACCGTGGTGGTATGTGGCACGTGGTTACACATGAGGAAGATGTGTCTTGTGGGTAAAGATGTACACCTCTGATCAGAGTATAATCTATTCGAATAGCCGCGCCCTCGGTTATGGGCAAGCCTAGCAATGTACCCAAGTTAGTGTTTTAATTCTTAAAATTTGCTTAACAACTAAAATGTGGAATGGTTGGCCTGGGTTGGCTTGGGACGAGCTGGGACCCAGGGTCGGGTTGCCAGTTCGGTCTGAATCATCGTAGGCCTTGGGTTAAGGCAGGTTCGTGAGGGTTCACGACCTTGATTAATAACACTGTGTAGCTCTAGGATCGTCTTTTTAAAATGGCTTTGGGCAACTAAGTGACTTTTAAATGCGGTTTACTGCAAAACTTAACCCTTATTATTATCCCCTTGTACTCCCTTGCATTAATTACGCATCTCCGGTGTGGCTTGCTGAGTACTGTGGTTGTACTCATTCTTGCTCAATCTTCCCCCCCCCTTCAGTAAGAGAAGCTTTGGAGAAGAAGTCTTAGGTGGAGTCCTGGCTTATACCCCAGTTGAGCGCCTGTGAAGATGGAGCCGTAGGCCCGCTAGTCCGCTGCTGTTTATTTTTGATTGTCAGGCCTTAAGTGCCTTTGTAATAATGTAAATATTATCGATATAATAAAGATGTGCCTTTTGTATCATGTTTGTTCGGTGTACCCCGGCTTTTCCTAGGACGGGGATTAGTACACTAGCGTTCGGGAAAAGGTAATTTTCTCGGTCGCGATAGCGTAAGGAATGCATGGATGATCAAAGAAGTTGATTGGGGACCAAACCAAGACCTTCTCCAAGTCCACTTCTATCTCACCACATCACTTTAGGTTCATAGAAGACAAGATATAAAGTTCTACACGTTTTGGATTCGGATTCGGGCCTCCTAACAGCATCAGTTTCAAACGGATCTAGCCGCTAATCTAATAGGAATTTTAGGGCTCATGAGTACTTGTTGGTCCCACATCAAAATTCCCACCGAGCTGTTGGGAATCTGCAAAACAAGCCACATACCTCATCTAATCCGAATCTGATTTGGGTCTTGGGCCTTGTAATTGTGTCGTAGGTTAAGCCCAAGTGGGTGTGCGTCCTAGGGCAACCCTAGGACGTCCTAAATCATTTTTATTCAGTAGCCATCATAGTTTACAATCGGGTTTTTCTTAGATTATTTCTGCCATTACAGTTTCGCCGCTAGATCGGTTTGTTGAACCCCAAATTCAAGTGTTTAATCATTCATATGCAACGGTGTTGCTATCTATCTTGTTCTTGCTTTTGTTCTTCGATTCGCATGCAGGGATTAGCCTTCTCGACGAGGTCGATCGGGTTTCAGAATGGTTGATAACCAGAGGAGATGTGGTGTTGCGATTGCAAGGTTCGGATCGTGTTGATCGGAAGCCGGATCGTGTGTGTCAAGTTTCCACCAAATCGAGAGTTATCATTACCTATCGGAAGATCATGAACTAGCATCCTCATCACTCCCTAGCTGGCCTGATCATGGATACGCCATTTTCATCTGCTAAGCTTGGCACAATAGCACGCATCAATTCATCAGCGGCGGTCGTTATCACGATGTTGGCCAATGGTGCAAGGCTCTGCGGGATATCGTGAAGGTAAAGGAGGCTCGGGAAGTCAGGTGTCACGGCGGTGTGCGTGCTATCCACGTCGAGGCCATGCTGCAGAAGATAACCATATAGGAGCCATGCCATGAGGTAGTGTAAGGTGTGCTTTATGGTTCATGCTGTAGTAATGGACTTGAACTCAGAGGCCAACTTTGGCTCGAGTAAAACATCGCTGCGGACAAAGACATGCAAAAGAAGACACCACGTTGGACATGAAAGGGAATCATACGATGACTACAATTTGTTCTTGAATCAGACTGAAAATTCCCCAATAAATATAGTGAGGCTTCCATGGGATTGCAATCAAGCAAATCACAAAGCAAGGGTGTCAGACCCAAAAAATCCCAAATTTATAAATTGTTGTTTAAATGGAATTATTAGAAATGATTTTAAAAGCCTAGAAGAAAAGATCTAATTTTAAGTAATAAATTCCTATATAAAAGTGGGATAGATAAAATTTTATTAAGTACTTCTCTTGATTCTATAGTTCCTAGATTTTTCTAGGATTTATTTGAGCCAAGAAAGTATTTTTTAATAAATGGAATTGCATTTCATGAATAATTTAAAAAAGAAAAAGGTTTAAAATCTTTCTTTTGGCTTTGCGCCGAAAGTCGGCCCAAAACCTTCCCTTCTCTCTCCCTTCCTTCCTTCAGCCTGTGCGCGTGCGGCCCGAGCCAGCCCACCAAGCCGAGCCGCCCCTCTCTCCCCCTCTCTCCCACTAACAGGTGGGGCCCACCTGTCAGGGCCGTCTTCCACCTCCAGCCGCCAGCCGCGCCCTAGCCGCGTGCAAGCCGCCGCCGTCGGGATCGCCAAGTCATCGCCGTCCCCGTCCCATCCTCCGTTTCCACCGAAGACCACCGGATCATCGCCGTCGCCGTCGTCCCGAAGGTCTCCGCCGCCTCGACCTCGCCGCCGTTGCCATCTATTGCCGTCCGTCGTCATCTGAGCCTTCGGTGAGTTCGCCGCGTTGCGCTCTACCCGCTGGTGCCCTTCGTTTGCGCTGTCGCGCCGTCGTTCGCCGGCGAGCATGGTGTGCCGAGCCGCCGCCGGCGATGATGTCATCATCGACGTCAGCGCCACGTCAGCCCTAGACCGGTGGTAGATCGGTCAGATCTATTAGGAGGAATTATCCAACGCCTACAAAATCATGTATGTCACTGTAGCTTGTCATTTCTTTTCGGTTTTTGCATGAGCGAGCCTGCTTGTTCACGGCGTGAGCGTCGTGTGTGAGTTCTTGGCCACGATTGGATGGAGTACTGGCGCGCATGGCGGAGGCCACTACGGCACCTCCCGGTCTTTGCGTTTTTTTTTTCTGTTTTTCAGTTTGCATGTAATTTGCTTTATATTACACAAGTAAACCCCGAAAATGTTGCAACGTTTCTACGCAGCACCAAAAACTTTTCCTGTGTCGAACACTTGGTGATTTTACTGTTTATCATCTTCTACCTCCAGCCACGAGTGAGTTTAGAGTGAGAATTGAGGGTTGCCGCCAACATTTGGTATCAGAGCCATGTCGGCTCTTGTGGGTGGTCAGTCCTGCACGCCACACCGGCGTGGGCGACAGCATTCGCCGTCCCCTCCTCGCACTCGCGGCCAGCAGCTTGTCGTGCAGCGGGTAGTCAAGGAAGGGGGCTCTGTCACCTACCCCACGCTTACTCGTTCCAATTACTCTGATTGGGCGGTGTTGATGCGAGTGAACCTGCAGGCTCAGGGTCTGTGGGAAGCTGTCGACACCGGCGACGTGCCCTTTCATGAAGATCGTCAGGTTCTTTCGGCCATCCTGCGAGCTGTGCCGGCTGAGATGCGCCAAGGACACCTGGGATGCGCTCAAGTCCATGCGAGTGGGCGCGGATCGCATGAAAGAATCCCATGCGCAGAAGCTACGCCAAGCGTGGGAGTCCATGCGATGCAAGCCCGGCGAATCAGTCGAGGACTTCACTTCGGCTTCAGGGGGTTGTCAGCGACCTCCGTCTTCTTGGTGATGACATCACCGAGGAGAAAATCGTTCGCAAGTTACTTTGTGTTGTTCCCCGCAGGTATCGTCAGATGGCCTTGTCAATTGAAACATTGATTGATCTCACGATTTTATCCATCGAGGACCTGACTGGCCGGCTCCTCACCATCGACGACCATCCGGATTCCGACGGGGAAGACGCGGGCCAGGCTCTGCTCGGGGAAACGGAGACACCTGCTCGCAACACCAAGCAGACCGGGCAGTTGTCTCGTGACACTAGTAATCGGGGGCGCCAACGCGGGATCACGCCAGCAAGGGCACGACGGCAATGGTGGCGACACCAAGTCCACGCCATCACAACTGGGAAGCCGCAACGTCTCCAAAGACTAGTGTCGCTACTACGGCAAGCTAGGCCACTGGGCCAAAGATTGCCGCAAGGCAAAGCGGGATCGCGAAAAGCTGGCCCAGGTAATCTCCTTGTTGCAGAACCACAGCAGGCTGGTGGTGATGAGGAGCCCACGTTGCTGATGGCTCAGGTCTGCAAGCTTGCTCCCGTCGATGAACCCGAGCTGACCAATGGCGAGGTGCACCTGAACGAGGAACGCGTGCTCGTTTCTCTCTGTGACGAGGGGTAGCCGGTCGACCCCGACTGGATCCTTGACACGGGCGCCTCCAACCACATGACTGGGGCGCGGGATGCCTTCTCCAACCTCGACACCACCGTGCACGGCACGGTCAAGTTCGGTGATGCCTCGCGCATGCGGATCGAGGGACGCAGCACCGTGCTGTTCGCCTGCAAGAACGGCGACTATTGTGTGCTCACCGGCGTTTACTACATCCCCAAGTTCCACAACAACATGGCCAGTCTTGGCCAACTCGACGAGGTTGGGTGCAAGATGGTGATCGAGGACGGAATCCTCACCCTTCATGACCAACGGCGGCGTCCGTTGTGTCGCGTTCGTCGCGGAACGTGGCGCCTATATGTGCTCCAGGTCGACCTCGCCCAGCCGGTGTCCCTCGCGGCAAGGAGTTCTAAAGACGCGTGGATCTGGCATGCTCGATTCGGGCATCTTAACTTTGATGCACTGCGCATGCTCTCCACCCGTGGCATGGCGCGCGGGTTGCCGGAGCTGGAGCATGTCAGGCAAGTCTGCGATGAATGCCTCATCGGCAAGCAGCGTCGAGCGCCGTTCCCCGTAATGGCGATGTTCCGGGCCACGAGTCGGCTCGACCTCGTTCACGGCGACATCTGCGGCCCTATTTCGTCTTCCACCCATGGCGGTAAAAAGTACTTCTTGTTGCTAATCGGTGACATGTCTCGCTATATGTGGCTGTTTCCGCTGACATGCAAAAGTGAGGCTTCGGCGACAATCAAGCGCTTCAAAGCGGGGGTGGAGATGGAGACTGGCTGCAAGCTGCGTGTCCTCCGCACTGATCGTGGGGGAGAGTTCACCTCCATCGAGTTCAGCTTGTACTGCGCGAATGAGGGCGTCACTCGGCAACTGACGGCGCCGTACTCTCCCCAGCAAAATGGCGTCGTCGAGCGCCATAACCAAACAGTTATGGCCATGGCGAGGTGCATGATGAAGGCGAAGCAAATGCCCGGGAAGTTCTGGGGGGAGGCGGTGACGACCGCCGTCTTCATCCTCAACCGGTCGCCCACGAAGGCCGTACCAGATAAGACTCCCTACGAAGCGTGGCACGGACGAACACCTGACATGCACTACTTCAGGACATTCGGGTGCGTCGTCCACGTCAAGGAGGTGAAGCCGCATCTCAAGAAACTTGACGATCGCAACAAGGTGATGGTTTTTCTCGGCTATGAGCCAGGAACGAAGGGCTACCGTGTCTTCGACCCGGAGGCCAACCGCGTCGCCGTCACGCGCGACGCCGTGTTCGATGAAGCAGCGTCGTGGCCATGGGGAGAACCTGTCGAACAAGGAGAGGCGTCCTCAGACGACTCGTTCACCGTCCATTAAGAGGTGGCCTCAAGCACTGCGCCTGCAAGCCCACCTCCCAGCGTCGGGGCCACGTCACCAGTGCCTTCTGTGACACCGGCAACACCTTCTGACACACCCCCAGTTGAGTTCGTGTCGCCGCCGAGCTCGACGCCAAACGTCGATGATGACCAGGGCGCGCCGCGTCGCTACCGGAGCATGGCGAACATCCTCGACACGACGGCGCTGGTGGAGCTCGATTCGGACGAGCTCTACCTGGCAGTCGCGAAGGAGCCGGCGAACCTCACTGAAGCAGAGCAGGATGAACATTGGCGGCAAGCGATGCAAGATGAAATCAAATCCATTGAGGAGAACAGCACTTGGATACTCACTGAGCTCCCGGCCGGCAAGTGTCCAATCGACCTCAAGTGGGTGTTCAAGTTGAACAAGAACGAGACCGGCGCCGTGATCTGGCACGAGGCGCGGCTCATGGCAAAAGGCTATGTCCAGTGCCATGGAATCAACTTTGATGAAGTCTTCGCCCCGGTTGCGCAGATGGAATCCATGCGGCTTCTCCTCGCTGTCGCTGCTCATCTCGAGTGGACTGTGCATCACATGGACGTCAAATCGGCGTTCCTCAATAGGGAGCTGGAGGAGGAGGTCGATGTCTCGTAGCCGCCGGGCTTCATCGACGACAAGCATCCAAGGCGTGTTTTGTGCCTGAACCGAGCCCTGTACGGTCTACGTCAATCTCCACGAGCCTAGAATGCAAAGCTAGACACCTGTCTACATGAGCTGGGCTTCAAACGGAGCACCACCGAGCACGCGGTGTACACTCGTGGCGAGGGGACCAAGCGTCTGATCGTTGGTGTCTACGTCGATGACCTCATCATCACCGGTGCACACGCTGAAGAAATTCGGCACTTCAAGGGAGAGATGCACTCTCTCTTCTGCATCAGCGACCTCGGATTGCTCAGCTACTACCTCGGCATTGAGGTACATCAAAGCGACGACGACATCACTATTAATCAGTCAGCCTATGCACAGAAGCTACTAAAGATCGGTGGGTTGGCGGATTGCAATTCGACTTGCATCCCCATGGAGCCTAGACTGAAGCTGACCAAGAACAGTGACAGGATGGCCGTCGACTCCACTCTGTATCGCAGCCTGGTGGGCAGCCTACGGTACCTCGTGCACGCGCGGCCAAACATCGCCTTCGCCGTCAGCTATGTGAGCCGATTCATGGAGACACCACATGATAATCATATGGCAGCAGTGAAGCACATCCTACAGTATGTAGCAGGTACTCTGAACTTTGGATGTTGCTTTGCAAGATCAGGGGAAAAGGGAATACATTTGCTGGGTTTATCAGACAGTGATTTGGGGGGAGACGTTGATGATCGGAAGAGCACCTCAGGGGCTTTGTTCTTTCTCGGCTCCAGTCCAATTGCGTGGCAATCTCAGAAACAGAAGGTGGTGGCCCTTTCCTCCTGTGAAGCATAGTATATTGCCGCCACAGGAGCGGCTTGCCTCGGTATGTGGCTTGCACGATTGCTGGCTGAAGTGCTGGGCACCGAACCGGAGATGGCCATCCTCAAGGTTGACAACAAGTCGGCGATTTCTGTGTGCAAGAATCCTGTGTTCCATGATCGAAGCAAACATATCGACACTCGATATCACTTTATCAGGCAGTGCATAGAGGAGAAAAAAGTTGAGGTTGAGTTCATCTCCACGGACGAACAGGTGGCAGACATTCTGACCAAGCCACTCGCGCGCATCAAGTTTCAAGAATTTCGCAACAAGGCGGGCGTGGTCCAGATTGTCACTCGGCGTCAGGATTAAGGGGAGATTGTTAGGAGGAATAATCCTGCGCCTACAAAATCATGTATGTCACTGTAGCTTGTCATTTCTTTTCGGTTTTTGCATGAGCGCGCCTGCTTGTTCGCGGCGTGAGCGTCGTGTGCGAGTTCTTGGCCTCGATGGTCTGGAACGTGTCTTTAGGATGCATATCACGCTGGTGCTTCGACGTGGGGGATGGCGCACGTTGGATGGAGTACTGGCGCGCATGGCGGAGTCCACTATGGCACCTCCCGGTCTTTGCCTTTTTTTTTTTTCTATTTTTCAGTTTGCATGTAATTTGCTTTATATTACAGAAGTAAACCGCGAAAAAGCTACAACGTTTCTACGCAGCACCAAAAACTTTTCCTGTGTCGAACACTTGGTGATTTCACTATTCATCATCTTCTACCTCCAGCCAAGAGTGAGTTTAGAGTGAGAATTGAGGGTTGCAGCCAACAAGATCTCGGCCATTCGATTTGATTAGATTAGATCTCGGCCGTCTGTTCCATAGACTGCTTATGTGAACCCAGTCCACCGTGAACCCGAGCTGTTGACGCAATAAATCATTTTTCCTTTTCAAAAATAATTCTTTATTGCTCCATAATCTAATTAAATCCATATAAATGCTTTAATCCGATTTAAACTTTATAAATTCATAACTAATTCATCTTAGCTCGGATTTAGTTGGTTCAAGTCTCTAATTTTTTCTAAAATTGAGATCTACATGTTAAAAATATCCACATGTACTGTTTATGATTGTTTCTGTACTGTTTTGGTGATTTTTTTCTCTTTTATACTTAGATTCTGACGTTTTCGGAGAGTCCGATTTTGCAGGAGAAGACTTTGAAGAGTTCCAAGGCCAGCAAGACAAGTCACACAGATCCTAAATACCCCTTTGAGCATGTTGATCCCGTTTAAAGCTATTGTTTCTATTCAACTATTGCATTTATTTTTTAATGTCACCGGGTGGAAGCAACCTATTGCCTTTGTTATCGCCCTTTGTTATTGATTACCTATACTTTGTCACCTGGTTAATAATTGGATTAGCTGGAACATTATATGGTTTTAGCTAAATTAATTAGGATGCTTAGCCATGCTTAGAGACACTAGCTCATATGAATGGGATAATTAATGCTTCACTATTACTTAATGATGGATTAATGGTAGCTCATGATGGTTAATCATGATAGGATGGTTAATTAAAATGCCAACTAAAACATGATAATGGTGGGTTGTGAGCACATGGTTTTGATAGTCGTGCTCATGACAATTAAGGACCGGTTCACGATTTTCGGTTGTGAAACATTAACCGTGCCAACCACAAGCCAGCGTGGGCAACAGCTTTACCTTTTGTATAGTGTGGTTCATTGTGGGGCACCAGACTGAGAAGTGGCGGAGATAAGCCCACGGGGGTCGCTGGAGAGTCCATGCCTTGTTTTATAAGGGGGTGATTATGATCCAGAAATGGTGCACTGCTTTGAATTGTGTTATGCGGAGGGTATTGTCACAATCTCTATTCGGGTACTTGTTAAGTACGCGATGCATAGTTGACATGATGTTGAGGTTGTGTCTTGTGGGTATAGTGGTACAACTCTGGCAAGAGTAAAACTATTCAAATAGCCGTGCCCGTGGTTATGGGCGGGTCTAACAATGTCTTTCATGATTAGTCTCGGACCTCTCACCATAATAAATGATGCTGTAATTGGTAATAACTTGTTTAGCTTCTGGTTTGGAATGGTATATTCCTGGTTTGGAGATAGAACTATACAGCCGGGAATGGTTGTTCAGAATGGTTGGGTCTATGCAACGGGTATGCTGTATAGCGTTGGATTAATATTATTTAATGAAATACTTTACTATTTTTCTAAATTCTGAAGTATTTATTAAATGCCATTTATGCAAATGAGACTATTATCCATCCTTTGTTATCCCCTACACTTGCATATTTGCTGTGTGGCTTGTTGAGTATGTCATATACTCACCTTGCAATCATTCATCAGAGGAGGAGTTCTACAGTGATGCTGATGGTGTGGAGGATTAGGCGTAGCCTTGGTCAAGCTGCTTGTGGGATGGAGTCGTCTACGCTATTTTATTTTAATTTCCGCTGCTTAGATCTTTTTGTTTGAGAGGAACTATCTACCTGTGTAGTGACTTTATATTCGCCTATTAATTAGATAAATATTTGCACTCTATTATCAATTTGTTATTGTGTGCCTTGGCTAATTTCTGGATGAGGGTTTACACACATGTAAGCGTTTGGAGTTTTGGATAGAAATTTCGGGCGTGACAAAGGGAGAGAGTTGAACCTGATTTTCTCCGAGTGCGTTCGATTTGTAGGCGACGAGCTCGGGTAGCAGTGCACGGCTTCGGCAAGTGGTGGTGTAGGTAGTGGAGAGGGTTGGCGCGGCCATCTCCAGGTCGTGGAGGTGGCGGGTTCCAACAGCTAGGGATGGCATCAGCTTCTGTGTCAGAGTCAGCCCGTGGTCATCAACATCCTCACTGCATGGTGGGAAGCCCATGGCAGCTGCGACCCTCACTGGCAAGGTCCTGAGTTTAGGCAGTGTAGCGGGAGCTCTACACCTTTGCGTGGCGGTCCTCCAGGACTGTGGCGGCATCAAGACTAAAGCGTCTTTGGTGGCAGCATGGAGGAGGTGGTGAGGTGGAGTAGCTCTAAAGGCCGGCTGGTCAGCAAGGAAGAGCGGCATGGTAGGCACTGGGCGGCGGCGTCAGTCGAGCCGAGGATAAGAGGCAAGCAGAAGGAGCAAGGAAAGCGGATTGATCTGGATTCCTGACGCGTTGACAGGTTCTTGACTAAGTAAAAGAAAACCGGTCTGATTTTTTGGAAAAAAAAAGGGGTTCGGTTTGGCTGGTACTACTTGAGTTAGTCGGTATTGTCTTGCGGATTTTATCTGCGACCATAAGAATTACCAACAGGACTCAGCTAGACCATTTTGAGTGTGAACATGCGGTATAATATTCTACCTTAATACTCATGGCAAAACAATAATCATCGAAAGCCTTTGACCTCAACCCACCAGTATTATCCATCCAAATGGATTGTACGCGGTTATTAGGGAAGCTAGCTTCTAGCATGATGATTTGCGTAATTAGTTTTGAAAAAGCATGGTTCCTATGGACAACAAGACCACATGGCTCCACCTAGAAGAAGCATACATATGAACCATAAAATACCTAAACTGTCCCGACAGGGGCTAGATAGGTCCACATATGTCACCTTGTATCCTTACCAGGAAAAGGTGACTCATCCCTAATCTTCAGGAGGGATGGTCTAGTGATCAACTTCCTTTTTCACAAGCAAAGCAAATAAAATCTTCAGGATTAGGGAAGTCTCTAGTTTCAACAATGTGGCCAGCAAAATTGTTGATGATTCTTCTCATCATACCCAACCTAGGATGACCCAACCCGTCATGCCAAATTTTAAATAACTTTGGGTTTCAAAATATTGTTTTCATCATATTCTTTAGTGGGTTTTATGTACGTGTAGTTCAAAACCCGATGGCGATGAAGGGAGTCTTTACACGACTTGCTTTTGATATCCATCTATTTTGGATATGAGAAGATATTCAACATCTTGCTCAACCTCGGTTTCTATATGGAAATCGTTTGCACAGATATCATTATAGCTTAAGAGGGTACGCTTTGAACTAGAGTATCCATAGGGAGAACTAGATTAGAACTTACAGTGCCTACTATATGAGCATTGCTTCCTGCAATGGTCACAATATTTTTAGTTTTCTTAGTTAAGGTATGAAAATATCTAGTTTTTCTTAATATTGTATTAGCATGCTCTTTAGGAGCATTATTCATGACTAAAGTTCTACATGTTCTGCGCATGTAGGGCACATATAAGAGACATATAGGAGATTACTTCAGGTCCTTAAATATGCCATTCTCTTCTTCAAGAAGGTTTGTCCTCATCATCGTCCATATGGACGTCTGCACCATCCTTAGCATCGATAAGCATGTCATGATGCTTTTCAATATGAACATCAGGCTCAATGATGAAGTGGGACTCATGTTAGCTCCATTTCTCATTGAACTCAACCAAGTGCTTAGGGACACGACAGTTACGACACCAATGTCCTTTGCCTCCACATCTGTAGCAGTTATCCTGCTTTCCCCCAGATGTGTCACCTATAACCTTCTTGAGTTCGTCGTTACCTTAGGACTTACCCTTACTCTTACCCTTGGACATGATACTTCCCTTACCCTGCATCTCTTCTCAATGTGGCCCCATTCGTTCACCTAAGTCCCCCCATCATCATTGGCTTGTACTTCAGACACTGCCATAGACCCAGTAGGTCGAGTGGAATGATTCATTAAAAGAACCTCATTCTACATTTCTACAACTAGCAATACTAAGAAGTAGTACTAAGATAAGCTCAGAGTACATAGAGTACTTTGAGTTCCTATATTGTTATTGCAACTCCATGTTGTTGGGGTGGAAGCAGTGGCGGATCCAGAAAATCGACTCGTTGGTGTCATAACGTGTCTATTAGTGTCATATAGTATGTTAATTATGCTTAGGTCATAGTGTTATAACATATGAATAAGCAGTTTTGCTATAGGTTTTGCTGAAAGTCGTTGATGTTGCCTGACACCGCTCATACTACTGTAGATCTGCCCCTAGGTGGAAGGTGGATAAGGTTTTCTCGATCATCTTAGCGTCAGTGAACTTCTGGTCACATAAATGTAGAGTTATATGCTACTATAGACTTGTAGTCTTGGAAGCGTAGGGTGATCCAGTCATGTTGTGCCTTTGGGGCACAATTGATCCTTGCTAGTCGAAATGATCATTCATGGATTGCCATAATACCAATGGATCTTTCTCGGTCATATACTCAGACTTCCGGTCTTGGTGGAGATGGTGGCGCAAGAAATGCAATGGCCTTCCTAGGCTACTTTGTGCCAGCCTCGGGCAACATAATAGTATGACCGAGACCCATAGAGTTGTGGTCAATCTCAACATCCAATGCCCAAGTGAGGTAGTTATGTCATCCAAGGTAAGCGTGGCGAATTACTTTTCACTATGTCTGACATGTCTGCGACATCATTTGGTATTTACAACATGTAAATACAATGTGCAGGGTCAACATAAATTTGGTCATGCGTAATCTTCAGAATTACTAGTGTGTGTAATCTTCAGGATTACCACATAATTTTCCATGGAAACTTTCCAAGCAAATTACCTTAAGTAATCTTCAAGATTACATATTGCTTGATTAGAGATTATCAATCATGCTAGAAAATTAATTTCATGCTTGGCAATTAATTTTATAAAATTAAAATAAAATGTTACAAAAGATCATGCAAACAGTATAGTAAGCATATAACACAAAATGAGGAGCATACATGAGCACAAACTCCATGCATATTGTGCAAAATTTTAAAAATGAATAGTACCAGGCAACACTTCCATACTATTTGCCCATGATCCTTGGCAGCAGAGCTGACCTTAGTGACATCAAGGGCCCACATGAGTGATGCCTATAGAATCGAAGGACATCCATAACAACACTTCAGGGCCATGCAGAAGGTTTGTTTGCCTCCGTTATTTGGTGGCAACGGCAGCAGAGCCGTCCAATAAGTTGCCATGCCAGTGCTTCAAGCATCTATATCGTCTCTAGCATTTGAACAATAACGGTGGTAGAGCTGCCATCGTGTTATCGAGAAGTACTGAGAGGATGTATCATCTCAAGCCTTTGGACGATAATAGTGTTAGAGCCGCCTTCATGTTATCGGGTATTAACAGGGGCGGAGCCCAATGGGCCAGAGGGGGTTCCCAGGCACCCGGGCCGAAAGACAAAATTAGTGCTTACCACCCTACCTTGACAATATGTGCACCCCCCTCGAGCCTAGTTGGTGTACCCCCGATCAGCCCAAAACAACAACGAAGACATTACTGGCCCATGAACGACGTTCTAAATAGATCAGGCCCATAGAGTTTAGGAAGAGCAAATGTTTGCACGCCTGGATGGAGGGTTTCCTTTTTATCGTTTCAGATGCCGCACGACGGCAAGTGGTTCTTGTTCGCATCTTTTTCCCCTTTCCTTCTCTCCTCTCGGTGAACTGGTGTGGACACCTCCGGCCATGAGTTTCGCCACCGGAGTGGTTCATCTTCTGGCTGTGCCCAAGACCGTCTCTCTCGCTAGCTGCCACGCCATTTAATTCCACCCATGTTTCTTTCCCTTCAAGATCTTGAGCGCAACAGGCAAGACCTCAAAAATTTTCTTGTGTCTTGTTTCCTCAGCTCTATTTTTTTTTCTATAAATTAATTAATCTGATCTTTGCAAGCGAATTTAGTGAAATTAGAATAGAAGATTTGAAATTATTTTGTTGTTATTAATTTTCTAGGTTGTAGGGTTAGGATTTGTCAGTTTGAAGCAAAACTGTACAGCACTATTAACATATTTGGGGCTATGACTTTATTATATCGCTATTCTCCTTTTGCATCATGGCTATAAATGACAGGCGGATGTATTGGAGAAATTTCTCAAAAGCAAATCACCACAAAATACCAATAATATGTTCACAAGTACCACCCTAATCAACGAGAAAGGAAAATGCATCTAACATTAAATTATTTTTTGACGGTTATTCAGTTGCAAATTTTGATGATTTTACTCACTTTTATGCTGTAGGTGATTTAAGTATACTCAGGTTGGCTGATGATTTGAGTGTATATGATATTAACTTCTTTCGCTATATTTTGGTAAGCATTTTGTTATTGCTTCTTATTTGGTGCTGTAATTATGAACAGTTAAATTGTTCGTGTTATATGCAGGGTTTTCGATTTCGATTTCGGCTAAAATTTCACTCATTTTGGTTTTACCGAAATTTCAGGATTTTTGGCATATTTTAACATAATTTAACTGAATTTGACTAAATTTTAATCAACTTCATAAAATTTTGAGAAAAACAAAAATTTTGGCCGAGATAATCACTTGCTGAGGTGTCCAAAATTACCGAAATTGCAATCCCTCGTTATATGGTCATTTGCTTAAGTATTATTTTTATCCCGCTTTATGCACAACAAAGTGGTGCACCCCCCTCAATTCCTCTCCAGCTCCACCACTGGGTATTAATTGCTAAGATAATGTCGGAGGATGGTACTTCAATTATCATGATGTTCTTATGCTTATTTCAACTATAGCAGAATGATGATTTGCATGTAAAGAACAAAATGATCAAAACAAACTGATTTTCTCACATGTTTACCTATTTTGGTCGGTAGAGACTCATGCTCATGACGTTGAGAAATCGGTCTATTCTACTCATCAGCACACAAGCAGGCAAACACAAAAAATATGGGCGAGAGTGGAAGCTTTATTTCTTCTGATTTGAGAACAAGCTACAAGAAGGAAGATAGGAGGTGTCGGAGAGTGTTTGTCACCGTATTGGACCTCGGGGTCCTATTTATATATAGGTGGAGCTGATAAGAGATTGTCACGCCCAGAAATTCACTAGTAATTTCCGAACTTATTTGTGCATGAAATCCTCGTCCAGTAATCAGCCGAGGTACACAAACTGACAATTTAATATACAGATTCATCAATAATACAACGTTACATACTTACAAATGAAAAGAAAACAGCAGCGGAATAACGGTCTAGCGAAGCTCTGGCTCCACTCCCACAGGTAGCTCAACTGGGGTATAAGTCAAACGTCTTCTCCTTCGCAACTTAACTTCAACTGAGGTTTGATTGATTATTACAAGGTGAGCATATGACATACTCAGCAAGCCACACAGCAAATATGCAAGTGCACAAGGATACCAAAGGATAGCATAATATAGGGCTCATTTGCAAAAGCAACATTTAGCAAACAGTTAATAATTGTAAAACAGTAGAGTAATTAATCATCAATATTAATCAACGCTGAACAACACACCCATGCTGCACAGGCCCAACCATCCTGAACAACTATACCCGGCTGTACAGATCTATCTCCAAACCAGGAATGTACCATTCCAAACTAGGAGCTAAATTAATTGCCATCAATTATCACATTATTATTAATGAGTGGTGTGGGACTAATCACGAAAGACATTGTTAGACCCGCCCATAACCGCGGGCACGGCTATTCGAATAGTTTTACTCTGGCCAGAGATGTACCACTGTACCCACAAGACACAACCCACTGTCATGTCACTGTGTCCGCGCAGACACGTCACCATGGCGAGTGATTGTGACAAGACCCCTCGCATAACTCAACTCAAAGTAATACACCGTTCCTGGATCATAATCACCCCCATATAAAACAAGGCATAGACTCCCCAACGACCCCCGTGGGCTTATCTCCGCCACTTCTCAGTCTGGCACACCACAATGAGTCTTGCTATACAAAGTGTCCAGCCGTTGCCCACTCTGGCTTGTGGTTGGCACGGTTAATGTTTCACAACCGAAACTCGTGAACCGGTCCTTAATTGTTATGAGCACGACCATCAAAACCATGTGCTCACAACCCACCATTATCAAGTTTTAGTTGGCACATTAATTAATTAACCAATCACGATTGACCATCGTGAGCTACCTTTACCATGTACATCATTAAGTAATGGTGAAACATTAGTTATCCCAATAGTGTGCTAATGTTTCTAAGCATGGCTAAGCAATTAGATCTAATACATCTAGTTGAACCAATATATAAATCCAACTAGTCAAATTATAACCCGAGGTAATCAAGAAATAGGGTAATCAATGCAAATTGGCCATAACAAAGGAATAGGTTCACACCACCCGGTGACATTCGAAAATAAATGTACAGTTGAAATAAATAGAGAATTTAAATATAGGATCAACATGCTCAAAGGAATTGTGTTTGGGATCTGTGTGACTTGCCTTGCAACATTCGGTCTTCAATTAATCTTCTTGAACACTTCCGGCGCACTTGCGAACCTTCGAAACGACGGAAACGACAAGCTAACACGCAAAACGAGGAAAAATACTAAGAAACTCCAAATAAACAATACATATAAAGTAAACAAACATGTAGATCATGATTTTAGATGAATTATGAGACTTGAACGGCCTCATTCTGACTTCATATGAATTAATTACCAATTTTACAAGATTAAACCTAATTAAAGGATTAAATAAATTTAACACAATTTATGGATAATTTTACTATATAGATCTTTATTTTCTACAACTTTTGCAACTTGAACCACATTAAACCGAGTTGCAATGAATTAGTTATGAATTTTTAAACATTAAACCGAATTAAAGCATTTATATAGATTTTAATTGAATTATGACGCAATAAAGTATTATTTTTAAAAGGAAAAGAGATTTTTGCGTCATCAAGGACAGTCCACGGTAAACCGGGTTCACAGAAGCGGTCCACGGATCCAACGCCCAAGATCTAATTGACCTAAAATTGACCGAATCGGACGACCGAGATCGATCCGGACTACCACGGGTCTACGGCTGACAAAGCGCTGACATCAGTGATGATGTCATCGCCGGCGGCTCGGCACCATGCTCGACGGTGAACGGCGGCGAGGCGGCGCAAACGGAGGGCACCAACGGGTAGAGGGCGACGCGGCGAACTCACCGAGCACTTGGACGACGGCAAACGACGACGGATGACGACAGCGGCGAGGTCGAGGCGGCGGCGGTCTTCGGGTCGGCGATGACGGTGGTGCTCCGGCGGGAAACAGCGGCAACGGAGGGCTGGCCGAGGTTCTTCTCCTCCTCGCGAACCCGATGGTGGCAACGGCAACCGAAGGCGGCGGCTGCAACGGCGGTGCGGCGTGGCTGGACCGACGTCGACGGTGGAGAGCTTCGGGTCGATGGTGTCGGCGGCGCTCCGGTGATCTGCGGCGGAAACGGAGGACGGGACGAGGACGGCGGCGACCTCGCGATACTGATGAAGGAGACGGCGACTGACGGCGACGACCGAAGCGATGGCGGCGCCCGACTGGACACCCGCCGGCGGCAGCGACGCAAAGAACCACGCGAAGGCGACGCTAGAGAAGGTGGCAGGCTAGGGCGAAGGTGGCGGCGAAAAGAGGAGGTCCCGGGGGTCCTTTTATAGGGGCTAGGGGGCAGCGGCTAGGCCCACGGCGGTGGCAAGGAGATGGAAAGCTAGGGTTGAAGGGAGAAAAATCGATCCGAATCGAGCTCAAATCCGTCAGTTTCCAAACGAAATTAGCCAAAGTTTCCAAAAAAGAAAAGGAAGAGGAGATCCCGAGGATCATTTCCCCTCTATCAATTTGATCGGAGAAGGATAGGGGCGGCCGGATTTTGGAAGGAGATCGGCGGCGCGCGGCAAGGCTGGGGTGGCGGACTGGGCCGGCTTGGGTCGGGCGTGAGCAGGCCGAGGGGAAGGGAGAGACTTGGGCCGACTTTCGGCCCAAATCCAAAAGAAGGATTTAAAAACATTTTTCTATTTAAATTATTCATGAAATGATATTCCGTTTATTAAAAATGCTTCCTTTGCTCAAATAAATCCTAGAAAAATCTAGAAACTATAGAAACAAAAGAAGTATTTAACAAAATTTTATCTATCTCACTTTTATATTGAGATTTATTAAATTAAAATTAGATCTTCTCTTTTAGGCTTTTAAGATTATTTCTAATAATTTCTTTTAAACAACAATTTATAATTTAAGGATTTTTAAACAAGAAAAGCACTTAACATAATTATAATTAGATCATTAATTGATTAACTAATTACTGAGCTGTTCTTTGTATCATTTAGGAATTGAGCTCTGAAAAATCCGAGAAAATTTCAGAGAGTATAATTAATCATGGAGAATTTAATAAAAATTAAATCCATCCATGCTCTAAATTTAGGAAATTTTATTTCCCACATTTAACTTCACTTGTAAATTAATGAACATTTAATATAAATTCTATTAATAATTTATTAAATAATTTATAAATCCTGAAACGGAAAATCAGGCTGTGACAGAGGTTTCCACTGTAAAATTGCTTCCCCTGCAAGCTGGCTTTTTGGGCAAAGCTTGCTTCTCCAAGTTAGGCTGTGTTTAGTTCCGAAGTTTAGGGATAAGTTTGGAGAAAGTTGGTAGTTTGGAAAAAAAGTTGGGAGTTTATGTGAGTAGAAAAGTTTTTGATGTGATGAAAAGTTTAGAGTTTGGGGGAAGTTTGGTGTGATCTAAACACACCCTTATTATCTTGGAATATATTGTTTGTGAGCTTTTATAGCGAAACTATACTCGAGGCGGGTTGCGCTTTACTCCTACTGCCAATTAATGCGTCTCACGTCCTCTAGAACGGCGAGGAGGATTCATCGGCTGCTTCGTCGTTGATCCAAGCGAACTTCTCCAAGAACGGGCTGGGCTTGCTCTCCGGTGGGTACGCGTCGATGCAGTCGGCCCACGCGCCCTTGTCGGCCATGTCGCCGGCCACCTCCCACACGCAGCTGTTGCACTTGAACCCCGACCCGAACGTCACCATCAGCACCTTGTCGCCTCGCCTCAACCTCCCCTTCGCCTCCATGTACGACAGCACGTACCACACGCTGCTCGCCGACGTGTTCCCCCACCTGTGCAACGTCATCCTCAACGGCTCGACGTCTCGCTCCTCCAGCCCGAAACTCTTCTTCACCGCGTCGATCACCGCCACCCCGCCGGCGTGGAGGCAGATGTGGTCCACCCCTGCCTTGAGGTTGATCTTCAGCTTGGTCTGCCCTCGGTGGCGGCGGCGCTGCAACAGATTCTGCCATGCCAGGTCGGCGGCGAGCCGGGCGATTTCCATGGCCGGGAGGACGCGCGGCAGGAGGCGCTGCAGGTTGGCGGCGAACGCGCGGAGCGCGGCCTTGGGGAGGGCCTTGCTGATGCTGACCCCGCGGAGGCCATCGTCGTCCTCGCGCTGCATGATGCAGGAGTAGGCGTCGTCGCTGGCCGCGGTGGTGGAGCGCACAAGGCGGCGGAGCTCCATCTTGGCGCGGCCGCGGTGGGCCGGGTCGTTGCTGAGCAGCACGGCTGCCCCGCCGCACCGGAACAGGCACTGTGCCAGCATCATGGTCCTCTCCTTCCCGGCGTACCAGTGCGGCGCCAGCGACTCCGTCGATACCACCAGCGCCACCACGGGCCGCGGCGACCGAGCGCGCATGGCGTTCCGGCCGACGTCCACCGCGACCAGCGTGGCGCTGCACCCCATCCCGGAGAGGTTGTACGCCGCGACGTCCTCGCGCATGCCGTACCGGCGCACCACCCTGGACGCGAGGCAGGGCTCCGGGAAGAAGCCATTGACGTTGACGACGAGCACGTCGACGTCGCGGGCCCGGAGCCCCGTCCTGGCGAGGAGCTCCGGGACGGCGCCGTCGAAGCAGGCGTCCATCTCGTCGACCGAATCCCTCTGGGCGGCGAGCTCCTCGCGGCCGTCGAGGAGGTTCCGCGGCGCGTAGGTCCGGTCGCCGAGTCCCGTGCGGGAGATGAGGCGGACGAGGAAGCGAAACTCCGGTATCCCAAGCCGCTCGTTGCGCTGGACAATCGCGCATGCCAGCTCCGTCGTCAGCGTGAGGTCATCCGCCGGCTTGTAGCAGACGTAGTCCAGGAGGTAGCACCGCATGCCGCGGCGGCGGGAGGCGGCCGTCCATGCCATGTGCGCCACCGCGAGTGGCGGCGGGAGGAAGAGCACGACGGCGAGCAAAGGCGTGAGCTCCATAGTGTTCGCATGCATGCATGAGCTAGAGAGACCACAGGCTGGTAATATATACCAGCGACCGTCGCAGCAACGAAATTAATTACAGTTTCTAACTTAATTTTCTTGTTTCACAAGACTAGTAATCCCAATCTAGGTGTAACTATAAGTTTTTTATGTTTAATTTTAATCTTCTATCTTATTTAAAATATTTTTATAATTAGTACTTTATACTTAACTTATATTTTTAATTTTTTAAAAAACAAATCAAATAAGACGGACGGTTAAAGTTGTGCACGGAAAATCATGACTGTACTTAAAATGGGACAGAGGGAGTACAAAGATCATTCCCAACCCAATGACTAGAATGGTGTCTATAGCATTAAATAAGCTGCCAACTAAAATGAAAAATAATGTGGCAAGTGAATAAATAATGAAATAGAAGAAAACATGTCTTGCATGAAACACGGTTTCTACACAATATCCAAGACATCATGTGAGATAAGTAGCATTAAATTTAAATATGAAATAGTGTTGTTTGCATTGTAATAGTAGTATCTAGTATAAGTTTTTTTTTATGATGTAGAGATTATGAAAATTATGTCTAATATCTGGTTTGGGAATGGTCTAAGTACATTTTACAGCTAGGAGATGCAATTGACGGGCCAATATTCGCACCACATATGAATCACATGTTTCAGAAAACGGATTTGCTGAATCTTGTGCGCCTGAAATGTCAAATCTGCAGCCACGTTTTTAACAACAGCTTGGCTATTTTGTGAAAAAAAAAAAGTTGGGCCCTTTTTTTAAAAAACAAGACAAGCCAAATTAATCTGGTGTTTATATTAAGCAGGGGAATAAGTTATTTGTAAAGTTTACACTAGATGGTGAAAACATAGATAAAGACCACAGCGCCACGCCTAGGGGTGGGCATTCGGTCTAACTGAAAATTTCGGTCTCGGTCTTCGATCTTTCGGTTTTTTCGGTCTTTGAAAAGTGAAGATCGAATTTCAGCTTTTTCGGTCTTTGAAAAGTGAAGATCGAATTTCAGCGTAAAAATATCAGGACCGACAAATTCGATCTAGGTTTTTTCGGTCTCGGTCTCGGTCCTGACCGAAATTCAACGACATTTTCATATATGCAAAGAAATAATGGAAATTTTCAACAGAAAATCCTAAAAAAATTCGTAAGCCCTTATGAATAAAGACTCTTATTAGGTTGCATGCCTAGAACAAGTAGGATATAAAAATTAGAGTTTAATCCTATTAAATATAGTGGATTGTAGGTTGTATTTAGACATTTTTTGATAATTCGGTCTTTTCGGTCTATCCAGTTACCCGAGGAGAATAACCGAATTGACCGAACAAAATTCGGTCTTTCACTGCCTAGTACTGAATTTCTCAATCTCGATTTTTTTGGTCTTGGTCTCAATCTTTTCGGTTCGGTCTTTTTCTGCCCACCCCTAGCCACGCCCCATCAGCTGCGCGCCAAACAAAATTTAAATTTTTAGTGCAATATTCTCATAGTCCTTTGCATCACACATGATTTATAGGTTGATCTGTTCGATTTCGTTCACTCCGTACTAGTACAATATGTCGCACATTTGCGCGACTGTAGTTTCCCAGTAACAACTATAATTAGTTCAAATTAGTAATAACATAAATGAAAAATTGCGATTAATAAAAATTGAAAAGTCAATGGTGAGAATGAAATTAGCAGGCAATTTTAGTTTAGTTAGGTAAAACAAAAATTTAGGATATTTTAATTTGGTAGATGCGGTGCAGCGTAAACTTCTTTTCTTTGCCAATTGTATACTCTGGCACTCCCAATTCAACTCAGGCCCTGTTTAGATTCCTACTTTTTTTTTCAAACTTTCAACTTTTCCGTCACATCGAACTTTTCTACACACACAAACTTTCAATTTTTCCGTCTCACATCATTCCAATTTCTTCAAACTTCCAATTTTGGTGTAGAACTAAACACAGCCTCAACTAACATACATGATTTACCTGTAGAGCGACACCCCGCTACTTTTATTTACTGGAGTAGGATTAAAAATTTGAAAATGCTTCTCTTCGAACATCCGATCAGATAAAAAATATTAGACCCTACGACCAGCTCACTCCTTACTTACTAATTTCTCCTTTCTCTCTGTTGACGTCAGAAAAATGCTGCAAATCGACAGCCGGATGAATCGGACGAACCATGTTACCGTAACATGCATGCCTAGCTGTTTCTTTTCATTCTTTCCACCTCTCTTTAAATATTTTTCCTCCTAAATTACTTATCCGATCTACGAACCGATCATACCGTTGTATTCGTTGTAATTAAATCATTACAACAAGTTATCATATGATTATATTATGTCAAAAGAAAAACATGTGTTTCAAACCGCTAAAACTAAATGTTTCATATGTGATAGGGATATGTTTCAATGTGCGTCTTCAGTGTGTTTCACAAAATTTCTGAAACTACCTGCTACTACTCTCTCTCCACCTCATTCATACATATATGCATGTATTTTAGCAAGCTTTAAAATGATTTTTCTCTTAAATTACTTATTCAATCTATGATCCGATCACACCGTTGTATTCGTTGTAATTAAATCTTTACAACAAGATATCGTATGATTATATTTTGATAAAAGAAAAGCATATGTTTCAGTCTGTTAATACTTATTGTTTCAAATGTATCAGCGACATGTTTCAACGTGTATCTTCACCATGTTTCATAAAATATTTAAATGTTCCAGTTGCTATTTTTTTGTTTCACCATATGTAACTTAATTTTTCACTTATTGGTCAACTGCAACATTTGACCATCTGATTTTTTTTTATCAATTTAAAATGTTTCACCTAGTGTACTCGTAACGTTCACTATGTATGGATCAAATGTTGCAGTGAATTGAATCATCCTTTCGCTATTCGCTGAAACATTATTTTCATATAAGGTGAAACAACGTCCGATGAAACATTTTTGATCTACCTAGTGAAACAATTCCGATATACTTGGCGCAACATCATGCAACATTTATAAACAATTCAATAATAAGCTTTTTTTTCATCGGGTTATATTCATGTGTGGTCTTGTTTTAAAGATTTAATTGCAACGGATTTAATGGTGCAATTGGATCATGATTTGGATAAATATTTTATGAGAAAAAATAGTTTAAAGCTCACTTAATCCATCCATGATGAATGGCTAGCGCGCGAGTGCGTGGATCGGACGGTCGCGCGAGGCGTCCGATTTTTGGTCTCGTGCCATACGTCCGACACGTAGCGCTCTCCTTAGAAATTTTGTTAGGCATGAACATGCAAAAGTGACAGGACGGAGAATCCCCGATTCACCAGATGTGGACATCTTGCTTTTTCTCTCGCTTAGTCACCCGCTCATGATTTTTTTTTAGAAATAATACGATTTTAATGAAAAATCATTAAAATATAAGTTGGTTATACGAAACTGCAAGTTTAGTACCATGTCGAACAACCGTGGTTCGACAAGTAATAAAAAATTTTAAAAAAGAGAATAATCTCTTTAGCGGCATTTTAGCGCACTGTTCATGCGGACGTATCAAACATGGACAGTTCGATATGCCACAACCACCACGCAACACTCTTCATATACTTTTTTTTACCAACTACCCTGTTGAACAACTACGGTTCGACAAGGAACAACCGCAGTACCCCTGTCGAACCACGGTTGTTCAACAGGGTGCTAAATTTGTGATTTCGTCTAACCGACCTATATTTTTGCGATTTTCTATTAAAATTGTATTCTTTCTAAAAAATTCCTCTCTCACTCCCTTATCTATTTCTTTCTCAATCAGCTCTCACACGGTGCTGCTGCTCACTCAAAAACTTTCTCCCTGTGATATGGCCGCAGTAGCAGAAGCAACCCAGATCTGTGCGGCTAGCATGGAGGAAGCCAGAGGGAGGTGCGCGCCACACCGTTGAGAACAGCAAAGATGCAGGCGGCGTGACTGTCCTGTTCGGGGCCTCTAGCAGCGTGCCATGGAGTGCCGAGCTATGCCCGTTCCCCCACCGATGTGTCTGGGATCACGGTGGCGTCTCCGGCTACCTGCAGGAGGAGGGACAAGATGTAGTAGATACCGATCTGGTCATGGCGATGCTCTGGTCTACTTGATTTGGAGACGGTGGTTACGGTGGGGATAAGGGTTCACTCTATCGGTTGAGGCCTTTATATCGGGGTCACCGAAATTTCGAAAATTTTGGTCCGAAATTTTAAGTAAAATTTAGTTAAATTTGAACAAATATTACCCAAATGAATGAAAAAATAAAAAATTTCGGTCAAAATAATATCGTAACGGAGGTGAACGAAATCTGAAATTTCCAACCCTGGTGGGGATACGGCGGAGGAAGCAGGAAGGTACCTCTGCCGTGCTTCCCCATTCCCATCAGGTGGTGGTGGTGGTGGTGGACAGTGAAGCGCCGGATATGTCAACCACCTTCCGAACTCCATTATCGTGTTTCTCTGGTGTTCTGATCGTTTCTTACCGGGCCGGGCTGGTGGTCTGGAACGCAGCCCCGGCTGGAGTTGGAGTTGGAGGAGGAGAGCTACACAGCGTAGAATTCTCCCATATTATTTATTTCGTTTCTTAATCTCCACTCTGTTCCTTTCTCTCCCGACTCGTGTTTCTTTGTATATCCTGGAGAAGTGTTGGAGACTCACGAAGAATTTAACTTTTTACGCTAGAGAACGTGTCGAATATTCCCGAAGAATTTAACCTTTCACCATTTTTTTCACAACGGTTTTTTTATGATCCAACGGTTCATATTGTATTTCTGTTGCATCCGACGGCTCGTGCTTCTCTAATGACGTGGTTCAACGATGCTTTATTTTGAGTTTTACCTTTCACTTATACTTTCACTTATAGAGATTTTCACAAGCCAGAAGTATGAAAAAGATTAGGTTTTTACCTCACCCTCTTTAGGTGGTGTTTGAATCTCCTGAAGATAAAGATTAAGTATTTTATGCAAAACGGGGTGGTAATAACATGTGATTAATTGAGTTTTAATTATTGTAAACTTGAAAAATAGATTAATATGATATTTTAGAACAACTTTTATATAGAAAATTTTTGCACAAAACACACAGTTTAGCCGTTTAAAAAACGTACCATGAATATCCAAAACTTAATCCACTTTTTAAGTGGAAACGATCGGAGCCTTAGTCTTTATGTTTGGATCATGAAGTTCTTCGGTAATATACTGAAGTACCGTGACGAAGTTAGAAAGATTTTTGAGCCTGAAATTACTATAACTAATATTTGCTGTAAAATTCTTATCAATTTATTTGACAAAAAAATTAATATTAAAATTTAATGGAGCCGCGCGGGCGGTAGCTCCACCCCTGCTGGAGTACTGCCGTTTGATACTCTGGTTATACTTCTTCCTGCTTGATTTACTTGGCACTTTTGATCAACGCACACATATTGAGCCAATCACCTGAGAACGATCAAAATTTCCCTAGCTTCTATAACAACACATATTTAAGTGTTGCCAAAATTTGATAGGAAGAAGTCGCTTTCCTTTTAACAACAGAGCTAAGCAGGGCAGTGAAGACTCCGAAGGTAGTATATTTTTTTCTCTCCTTTTCTCAATCACACAAAACCAAGTCGACCAGAAACACCTTTTCTATCCTGGAAACTGGAAGAAGGACTGATCCAACACTATTGCTGTTTACGTTCTTACTGAACTTATTTTGTACCTAAAATTAGCCATCTGATAACTGTTAAAACAGATAACATTATGTGCTGTTTGGAACACAAACGGATCCGTGGCGCAATGGTAGCGCGTCTGACTCCAGATCAGAAGGTTGCGTGTTCGATTCACGTCGGGTTCAATACCCCGATCCAATGTCCGTATTATTTTTATTTCCTAATTACCTTATATTCACATCGATAAGCGTATTTCTGTTCATGCCGATAGGAATACGCATTTTTTTTCCTTCTGATGTTCTGTTCATGCCGATTCGAATACACCTTTTTTTTCCACTCTGATGTTCACGCCTATACATATATTTATCCATTAATCCATACCCATCCTTTTTTTTCTAATTTCATGTCCATGCTAATATGTATTTCTAATCATACTGATACGAAGTTATATATGGAAAGCTAGCAATCGATGAACTTCTATTTATTTGCACTACTAATATATTAGGGAAAAAGGCGAATAAAAAAAGTGATGATTAAAGTGTTCTCGAGTTTTCAACTGATGGGCAGATTGCCTCGAACACGGATAGCCTCGACCGATATATACAGCCGTACAACACCATGTCCGTCGCGAGAAAATCTTTCTCCACCAACGGCCATGGCTTTGAGTTTGAACTCCCCACCACTAATGTTGCCGGTGCCGAAGCAGGAGAGCAATGTTTCTTCTGTGACAACACCGCTAACAAATCACCAACATATTTTGGAAACCCTCTATTAATAGAATTCGTTTCATTTTTTATTCCACCAAAAATGTTTCACCTAGTGTACTCACAATGTTTCACTATATATAGATCTAATGTTGCAGTGAGTTGAAACATTTTTTGCAACAAATCACACACATAAACCCTCTATTAAGGGAATTCGTTTCATTTTTTGTTCCACCAAAAAAGTTTCACCTAGTGTACTTATAATGTTTCACTATGTATGAATCAAATGTCGCAATGAACTGGAACATTCTTTCATTATTTGCTGAAACATTGTTATTATATTAGGTGAAACAACGTCCGATTTAAATGATTGAAACATTTTCGATCTACTTAGTGAAACAATTCCGATATACTTGGTGGAACATCGTGCAACATTTAAACATAATTCAATAGTAAGTTAAAAAAAACTTTTCATCGGAATATATCCATGTATGAAATTGTTTTAAAGATTTAATTGCAACGAATTTAATGGTGCAATTGAATCATGATTTGGAAAAATAATTTAAGAGAAACAACAGTTTAAAAGTGTCAGCGCCCAATTTTTCCACAGGCTCCTCCCGAGTCATCCTGGCGATGACGATGACGGGAGCTTGTAGCCTTCTTTCATGGAGAAGGCTGCCAGCGATAGGGATGGAGGAGAAGGATAGTGCTTATAGCCTTCTTTCATGGCAGGTATTCAAAAAATTATGACCAAAGTACGAGGAAGACTTGTCTTTTTTATACCATTGTTAGAATTGTAGATAGAATCGGTTTTATGTTTTTGACGGAGAGTTTTAGTTCCCAAAAGAGTCTCCTATGCTGTGCTGCATAGCACTTAAGGACGTGAGAGGAGATCGGCCTTTGTACGTGATTCGGCGGGAAAGAAATAAAAAAGAGATCGTTTTTCTAAATCAATGAGTTTTTTTATCATCCTTGAAGCAGTAACTTGAGGTAAGTACTCGAGGTACCGGTTCAAATCAAACGGTCCAGGAGATGTACCGGCCGGATGAAAGAACAACAGAGAGAAACAACAGCAGATATCCACAGCTACCACAGGTTGCCCTCGTCTCTTCATCAGTTGGTTGCACGCATTGCTGCACCTGCAGCACCGGTGACCTGCTCGGAGATCTGTTCGCGCCGCTGATCTCTCCCTCCCCTCCCTCGCTTTGGTGGACTGCACTGTGCGTCCCTGCACTTCTCCCCTTCGACGACGTGTCACGCCATTCCTCGCCGCTCTCCTCCTGTGTTGGACGCCATGCGGGAGTACGTGAACATGAAAAAATTAGAACGAAAGAAAAGACGGCTACTTGGCTCACACTACGCCAGATTCTCACACTTCTGACGGGATACCTGTGACGGGCAAACGATTTGGTCACTAGTGACCGTCACCTATGAAGGGTAATAAGGGATGCCGTCAACGGTGAGGCATCCGGCCGTGGCCCATCACAGGTATCCCCTCACCTGTGACGGGCCGAAAGGAAAATCCGTCACAGGTGAGTCAGTGACGAGTTTTGCTTCCAACCCGTCACTGGTATCCCCTCACATGTGATGGGCCGAGGCATTATAAGCCGTCACAGGTGATGGGCCGCCACCTGTGACGACTTTGTTTCCCGGCCCGTCACAAGTGAAGGGATACCAGTGACGGGCAACTCAATTGAAGCCTGTCAAAGGTATGACCAATACATTTGATGGGCTTTTTTTTACCTAACCCGTTTGAGGTGTGTTGGGTCTATAAATACCCCCCAAACCGCCAACTGCTTTCCATCCCGAGTAGTTCACTATTCACAAATCGGTTGGAAGGGCAAGGGGGGCGAATTTTTGCTAAAATTCAAGGTAAAAAACATATTATTCTTCCCTTCATTCTCAATATATCGATCATCATATATTTTTCTTCCTATGTTGTTGATTTCAAATGGATCGTAGTTGGATGTACCATGTTCATCGTTCGTCCATAGAGTATAGAGAGGGGGTCAATGAATTTGTCACATTTGCGGAGAATGACAGAAAAAGTAGGATGAGCATGTACATATTGTGTCCATGTAGGGACTGTAAGAATGAAAAGATGATCCTTGATAGCTCAGAAGTGTATTCTCATTTGATAACGAATGGATTCATGAAGAAATATATCTGCTGGACCAAGCATGGAGAGCAAGAGGCGCCTGATGCCACGGCTGAAGAAGTGTTGGATCAGGATGTAGAGAACACCGCCGCAGCTCGAGAAGGCATGTTCGTACCTTCTCCATTAGGTGGAGAGACCATAGATTTGGACACTCAATTTCTATCTACAATGTTGCATGACATTGAAGACGCAGAGGACAACGACAGAGATTTTGAGAAGTTTAGTAAGTTGATGGAAGATTGTCAGATGCCATTGTATGATGGATGCAAGTCGAAGCACAACAAGTTGTCATGCGTGTTGGAACTCATGAAGCTTAAGGCTAGTAATGGCTAGTCCGACAAGAGTTTTACAGAACTTCTTGAGCTGTTAAAGGACCTGTTGCAAGAGGGGAACAATTTACCGCAGATGACATATGAAGCGAAGCAAGTATTATGTCCGTTGGGCCTGGAGGTCAGAAGAATTCATGCTTGTCCGAACGACTGCATTTTGTATTACAAGGAATATGCTGACTTGGATGTCTGCTCTGTCTATGGGGCATCTAGATACAAACGAGCAAAGAGTGAAGGTGAAGGAAGTAAGTCAAAGAGGGGAGGCCCCGCAAAGGTGGTGTGGTATCTCCCAATTGCGAAGCGCATGGAGATAATGTTTGCGAATAAGGAACAAGCAAAGCTAGTGCGCTGGTATGCCGAAGAACGGAAAGTCGATAGAATGTTGAGGCACCCAGCAGATTCAGTACAATGGAGGACAATCGATAGGATTTACCAGGAATTCTCAAATGACCCAAGAAACATGCGTTTCGCAATGTGTTCGGACGGCATTAATACATTTGGTGATTTGAGCAGTCGTCACAGTACATGGCCAGTTCTGCTTGTTAACTATAACCTTACTAACTCGTTGTGCTTCAAAAGAAAGTATATTATGCTTGCCATGCTCATTCAAGGACCGAGACAACCTGGCAACGATATCGATGTGTTCCTTAAACCAATAATCGATGACTTTGAAAGGCTATGAAATGAGGGCACACGAACATGGGACGCATATGCACAAGAGTATTTCAACCTCCATGCGATGCTGTTTTGTACCATCAACGATTATCCGGCCCTTGGCAACCTTTCTGGCCAAACTGTGAAAGGGAAATGGGTGTGTTTGGAGTGTATGAAGGAAACAAGAAGCAAATGGTTGAAGCATTCACACAAGATGGTCTACATGGGTCACAGGAGATTTCTCCCAAGGTATCACCCGTATAGGAATATGAGAAAGAATTTCAATGGACACAAAGATACAGTCGGACCCCCGGCAGAGCTAACAGGGACAGAGGTGCACAACTTAGTGATGGGAATAACCAACGAGTTTGGAAAAAAGAGGAAAGTTGGAAAAACAAAAGACAAGAGCATGTCGAAGGACAAAACAGAAGAGCATGTGGAAAAACAAAAGACAAAATAGAAGAGCATGTGGAAAAAAAAGTCAATATTTTGGAGACTACCATGCTGGAAGGATCTTGAAGTTCGCCACGGCATAGATTTGATGCATGTCGAGAAGAATGTATGTAAGAGTTTAATGGGATTACTGCTTAACCCAGGTACTACCAAGGATGGTCTCAACGCCCGACGAGATCTGGAAGACATAGGTGTTCACTCGGAACTACATCCCATAACCAAGGAATCCGGCAGGGTGTACCTTCCTCCAGCCTGCTACACTCTCTCGAAAGAAGAGAAGATTGATTTGCTAACATGTTTGAGTGGTATAAAGGTTCCATCTGGTTACTCATCAAGAATTAGTAGGTTCGTTTCACTGCAAGACCTTAAATTGGTAGGAATGAAGTCGCATGATTGCTACGTTGTTACAACACAGCTGTTGCTCGTTGCAATAAAGAATATTTTGCCTCCTAAGGTGCGACACACGATCCAGCGGTTGTGCGTGCGACACACGATCCAGCGGTTGTGCGTGCGACACACGATCCAGCGGTTGTGCTCCTTCTTCCATGCAATCGGCCAAAAGATCATTGATTCCGAGGGACTGGATGAACTACAGGCAGAAATTGTGGTCCAGCTTTCCTGTGGGACTAGATGAACATCTTTCCGTGCACCTTGTGAGGCAAACAAAGTGTTGTGGTCCAGTTTTCATGACGCAGATGTATCCTTGCGAAAGGTACCTGGGGATCCTTAAGGGTTATGTACGGAACCGTTCACACCCCGAGGGGAGTATCATCGAGAGTTACACCACCAAAGAGGTCATCAATTTTTGTGTGGACTACATGTCAGAAACATTTTCAATTGGATTACCACGATCTCATCACGAAGGGAGGCTTGATGGTGTTGGTACTATTGGAAGGAAGATTGTTAGGTTGGATCGGAAGGTATATGATAAAGCACATTTCAAGGTACTGCAGCTTATGACTGAGATGGTGCCGTACGTTGACGAACACCTTTTAGTTCTCCGATAGGAGATCCTAGGCCGATTAAAGAGTTGGGTCAGAAACAAGCACATGTCTTCTTTCAACGAGTGGCTGAATAACCGAATTGCCAGGTTGCAGAACTTGTCTAGTGAAACACTTCAGTGGTTGTCATAGGGTCCTGAATGGAGTGCCACCACCTGGCAAGGATATGACATAAATGGATACACCTTTCACACGGTAAAGCAAGACAGCAAATACACAGTGCAGAACAGTGGGTTACGCATCGAGGCTGCTAGTGACGGTGATCGGCATGATCAATACTATGGCAGAGTTGAGAAAATATTGGAGCTAGATTACTTGAAGTTCAAAGTATCGTTGTTTCGTTGTCGATGGGTCAATCAGTGACGGGTCGGAACCAAAATCCGTCAATGGTTACCTCACCTGTGATGGACTCGCAAATAAAGGCCCGTCAGAGGTGACCTATCTGTGACGGGCCTTTACTTTCGGGGCCGTTGCATGTAGATCACCTGTGACAGCTTCTATCTACGGAGACCATCACCTCTGACGGTCTTTATTTAAAGGGCCGTCAGAGATGAGTCACCTATGACGGTTCCCAACTGGTCATAAGGCTAGCGGAGACCAACACCTCTAACGGCTTTCTAGTAACTTGCTCGTCAGAGGTGGGTGTCATCTGTGATGGTCGGCCACCCGTAAAAGGTGACTGGACTCACCAGTGACCACTGATCACTGACCATGCGCGAAACCGTCAAAGGTGAGGATTTAGATACGTCACAGGTGATCTTGGCCACTGTAGTGACATCAGAACGAAGAAAAAAGAAAGGCGTGTTCGTATCAGCATTAACTCGCTTATCGCGTGAACATCAAAACGAAGGAATAAAAAGATAATCCGGATATTTGATCGGGGTATTAAACCCGACGTGAATCGAAAGACGCAACCTTCTGATCTGGAGTCAGACGCGCTACCATTGCGCCACGGATCCGGCCGTGTTCAGGGCTGTACATAACCTTGTGTTATCATCGAGTAAACCAGACTATCCTTACTAAACAGGGGACTTACTAAACAGGGGACTTACATGTTGATTGGATATGGAGACACCTATTCTTAATTTTCTAGGTACAAAATAAGTTCAGTAAGAATGGTAAAGGTTAATATAAACAGCAATAGTGTTGGATTAGACATTCTTCCAGTTTCCAGGATAGAAAAGGTGTTTTTAGTCGACTTAATTTGTTTTGTGTGATTGAGAAAGAGAGAAAAAAAAGAGTCCTCACAGCCATGCTTAGGCTTTGTTCAGAACCCAGGGTTCTCAACCCCCACTCCATCGTATTCCACGCGCATGTGCTTTTCAAACTGCTAAACCATGTGTTTTTTAAAAAGTTTCTATACAAAAGTTGCTTAAAAAATTATATTTATTTTGAAAAGAAATAGCTAATACTCAATCAATCATGTGCTAATGGACCGTTCCGTTTTTTGTATGTACTGTGCGTGTTGGGAACCGATACTTCCGAACACAGCCCTAGCTCTGTTGTTAAAAGGAAAACGACTTCCTCCTATCAAGTTTTGGCAACACTTTTATATTTTGGTCGTTCTTAGGTGATTGCGCCAAGTAAATCAAACTGGAAGAAGTACTCCTAAATCAAACTATCAAGCGGTAGTATTCCAACGGGGCTAGAGCCACCGTCCGCCCGGGCTCGCCGATGAAAACTATATTAAACTAAAATATTGAGCACGCCGACGAAAACTATATTAAACTAGAAAACTAATTTTGTCTAAAAAAATTTTCTATCGCCAATAGAATTCCGATAATCCCGTTTATCGCTACCCTCCGATATTTTTTGGCTATCAATAATTAAAATGTGTGCCTTTTCACTATCTTTACAAATAACATCAGATTACTCTGGCTTATCTTTTTCTTTTTCTTTTTGAAAAAACAAGCGCAACTTTTTCACAAAATAGCCAAGCTGTTGTTGAAAATGTGGCTGCAGATTTGACATTTCAGGCGCACAAGATTCAGCAAATCCGTTTTCTGAAACATGCGATTCATATGTGGTGCGAATATTGGCCCGTCAATTGCTACTGCTAACTGTAAAATGTACTAGTTCTGCGAAACAAGAAAACCAAGTTAGAAACTGTAATTAATTTCGTCGTTGCAACGGTCGCTGTTATATATACCAGTCGCCTCTTGGCTCTGAAACGCACTCGCACCCACACATCACATGCATGCGAACACGATGGAGCTCACGCCTTTGCTCGCCGTCGTGCTCCTCCTGCCGCCGGCGCTCGCGGTGGCGCACATGGCATGGACGGCCGCCTCCCGCCGCCGCCACACGCGGTGCTACCTCTTGGACTACGTCTGCTACAAGCCGGAGGATGACCGCACGCTGACGGCGGAGCTCGCCGGCGAGATTGTCCAGCGCAACGAGCGGCTCGGGATGGCGGAGTTCCGCTTCCTCCTCCGCCTCATCTCCCGCGCGGGACTTGGCGACCGGACCTACGTGCCGCGGAACCTCCTCGACGGCCGCGAGGAGCTCGCCGCGGGGCAGCTTCACGCGGTCGACGAGATGGACGCCTGCTTCGACGGCGCCGTTCCGGAGCTCCTCGCCAGGACGGGGCTCCGCGCCCGCGACGTTGACGTGCTCGTCGTCAACGTCAGCGGCTTCTTCCCGGAGCCCTGCCTCGCGTCCAGGGTGGTGCGCCGGTACGGCATGCGCGAGGACGTCGCGGCGTACAACCTCTCCGGGATGGGGTGCAGCGCCACGCTGGTCGCGGTGGACGTCGCCCGGAACGCCATGCGCGCGCGGTCGCCGCGGCCCGTGATGGCGCTGGTGGTCTCGACGGAGTCGCTGGCGCCGCACTGGTACGCCGGGAAGGACAGGACCATGATGCTGGGGCAGTGCCTCTTCCGGTGCGGCGGGGCGGCCGTGCTGCTCAGCAGCGACCCGGCCCACCGCGGCCGCGCCAAGATGGAGCTCCGCCGCCTTGTGCGCTCCACCACCGCGGCCAGCGACGACGCCTACTCCTGCATCATGCAGCGCGAGGACGACGATGGCCTCCGCGGGGTCAGCATCAGCAAGGCCCTCCCCAAGGCCGCGCTCCGCGCGTTCGCCGCCAACCTGCAGCGCCTCCTGCCGCGCGTCCTCCCGGCCATGGAGATCGCCCGGCTCGCCGCCGACCTGGCATGGCAGAATCTGTTGCAGCGCCGCCGCCACCGAGGGCAGACCAAGCTGAAGATCAACCTCAAGGCAGGGGTGGACCACATCTGCCTCCACGCCGGCGGGGTGGCGGTGATCGACGCGGTGAAGAAGAGTTTCGGGCTGGAGGAGCGAGACGTCGAGCCGTCGAGGATGACGTTGCACAGGTGGGGGAACACGTCGGCGAGCAGCGTGTGGTACGTGCTGTCGTACATGGAGGCGAAGGGGAGGTTGAGGCGAGGCGACAAGGTGCTGATGGTGACGTTCGGGTCGGGGTTCAAGTGCAACAGCTGCGTGTGGGAGGTGACCGGCGACATGGCCGACAAGGGCGCGTGGGCCGACTGCATCGACGCGTACCCACCGGAGAGCAAGCCCAGCCCGTTCTTGGAGAAGTTCGCTTGGGTCAACGATGAAGTCGCCGATGAATCCTCCTCGCCGTTCTAGAGGACGGGATCACGCGACACGCATTGGCAGTAGGAGACTAGGAGTAAATAAAGCGCAACCCGCCTCGAGTATAATTTTGCTATAACAAATAGTATATTCCTAAAGAATAACGTGGATTTCTTGACGACAGATGTAGGTGTTATAAAATCTATTTTAACGTGGATGATTTAAGATGTAAGTAAAAAGCTCAGTACAGAAGGAAGCTTACGCCGGAAGAAAACTTACATAGAAAATAACTTATCGCGGAAGGAAGCTTGCAGTGTGAGCAATCTTACAAGAGAAGCGCTTTGAGGCAGAAACAAGCTTGCCGTGAAAGCCAGCTTGCAGGAGAAGTAAGCATACGACACAAACCAGCTTATGGTGGAAGCCTCTAACTTTCTCTGCCTATAAATAAAACCCAAGAGGTCTAAGACGATGACGACCTGTTAATGTAAAATTTTTCACCGCCAAACGAAGCCAAGGAATATTTGCATTACTTCAGTGTAGGTCTTAAAATTTAGATTCAAGGCGTGCCAACTGGTTTGATCCTGCAACCAACCAGAAAGACAACATTGACAATAGTCCATTGGTTGATGGGCCGATGTTGTATCATATTAATTCAGCTGATGCAGGGATTGAATCGTCCATAAGTTATAGACGGTACAAGCGAAATAGATGTAACTTACCTTGTTATTGGAGATTGAAATCAACAAATGCAGTCCAACTCGTAAAGATGAAAATCTAGAAAAGTAGAGGGGACGATGCCGATCCTTTTCACGCCGATACATATTTCTATTTTAGTTGTACATGGGAAACTAGCAATCGATGAACTTTTATATTTCTCTGCAGTACTAAGGTTGTGTTTAATTCCTGAAATTTGGAAGAAGTTTAGGGAAAGTTGGTAGTTTGGAAAAAAAAAGTTAGGAGTTTATGTGAGTAGGAAAGTTTTGAATGTAATGTGATGTGATGGAAAGTTAGGAGTTTGGGGAAGTTTGGTATGAACTAAACAAGGCCTAATATAATAGGGAGGAGAGAAGAATAAGAAAAAAAATGATAAATCAATAGGATTAAATCATTCTCTAGTTTTTAACTGACGGGCAGATTTCTCCACCAACGGCCATGGCAGATTTTGAGGTAAACCCAATCTCACAAATCTATGACACATACTCCCTCCGTTCCAAAATAAATCAACTCCTAGAGTTTGAAATTTGTCCCAAATTAAACCAAGGCCGTGTTTAGATTCAAACTTTTTTCTTCAAACTTTCAACTTTTCCATCACATCAAATGTTTGGACACATGCATGAAGTATTAAATGTGGACGAAAAAAACAATTACACTGTTTGCATCTAAATCGCGAGACGAATCTTTTGAGCCTAATTATGCCATGATTTAATAATGTGGCGCTACAGTAAATAGTTGCTAATGACGGATTAATTAGGCTTAATAGATTCGTCTCGCAGTTTACAAGCAGAATTTGTAATTTGTTTTATTATTAGTCTACGTTTAATACTTCAAATGTGTGTTCACATACTTTAAAAAAATTTAGCACGCGAACTAAACACAGCCTAACTCCTACCTTCTTACTTACCATCAATCCGCAAATCGAGAAATTTTATTACTTCAATACCCCTCACCTACCCATCAACCAATATAACATTCACATTAAAAAAATCAGTTATTATAGATCCTGATTCTTTTGGCAAGGGGATGAATATAAAAAAAAGTATAGATTGACAAAATGGGACATTATATGTTAGCCAAAAGATCAGGGTGGTCTTGGCGTTCACAATTTAGAAATTCAAACCAATGTCTTTTAAGTAAATGGTTGTTTAAATTAATAAATGAGCAAGGTGTGTGACAAAATCTATTAAAAAGAAAATATCTCAGTGGTAAATCAATAACTCGGGTCGAGAAGAAAACAAGGGGATTCCCCTTTTTTATCAGATCTAATGGAGGTTAAGAATTACTTCTTAAATACGGGCTCCTAGATTATTAATAAAGGTGAGCCAGTTAGATTCTAGAAGGATAATTGGTTAGAGAATTACTCTTTGAAGGACAAATCGGAGTGCGGACAATTAATCGGAATTTGACGGAAATTTAACGTTTTGGACAAATATACGTACATAACTCATAATAGCTTGTTATTTTTGGCACATAAATGCATATAACTACATATACACCTACTATTCTTAAATAAAAATAAGGATAACACGACATTAACTCGATATATAGTAAAATATAGGCCTAGACACTCATAGTTGTGCATCAAATAGTGATATGTTTGGTTCGTAATGCATAAAGGTCCTATTCGAGATTCAAACAAAAGATTAAAATGAGGACAACAAAATATGAGAGATTGGATTTGAAACAGGATTAGATGAAAATAACTAACCCTAGACTTGTAGCTTGTAGCGGCAGGAATGAAATGCCAGGGTTTTGGGATTGAAAACGACTTTCTGCTACCAATATGGTGCTAGGTTACACAACTAATGGGCCAGCGTGTTATCGTGGGCTGGCTGGGTAGGGCCTTATCACGTGATTAGGCCCGGTTATTCGGCCGATTAGTCGGTAATAACGGTGATTATACGTCCCGGACCACTAATGTGCACCGTTTTGCTAAAACGTGACGGAGAGGTCGGCGCCACCGTTTTAACGTCAGTATATACGGCCGTATCATCACCCGTTATCCACAACACTGAATATAATAGGTTATCTATGAAGTTAGTTCTTTTTTTTCTTTACTCTCTCTTTTTCTTACTATAATTTAATGTAAATATCTTAAAACATGTATATAGCTAACTCTGACATAAGAGCCAGCACTTCTTATTTTTCTCTCTTTCACATAAGCTTATAGTTGACATGTAGTCCACTATTATCTTGCTCTCAAAACAAGATATGGTAAATAAATAATTGTTTAATTTATCATCTTCTCATACTGGTTTTCATCCCGTTATCTGCAAAGATAGTAACGATATCTATTGTAGGTTTTCATCCCAGTATATTGAAACAAAAACCACAGGTTTGGCGCAATGCTAAGAATGAAAACATTCAGATACTAGACTCAATAGTTATGTTCAGAGATAGCAATGCTGAATACAAAGACCTCTCAAATATATAAGCTTCAGCTCTTCTAATTTTAGTGCACGCTATTTTACTTCAACTAGACATATTGGTTTTATTATGTCCCAGATCAAAGGAATTGACGAGTACATACATTCAGCATGCAAAACAAGAAAATGGTTTACAAACACAATGGAGGAACAAGAGAGTGACCGCCTGGGGCGCCCTATGCAAGTCCCCCAGCAAGATGACAGGTAATAATGCAAAATATTACTTCAACCCTCTCATTCCTTCTGTGACTATGCAGTTAATAAATATTTCTAACCCACGGTTGGTCATGTGGGTGGCATTGCTCTGAGATTCGTAGAATTGGAACGGAAAAGACTTGTCCAGCGAGTTCTACACAATGGTATTATTCAACCGCATGCAGCTAGATATATGTCCTATATATTATATACTCACTAAAATTAATTCACAATCCACTGCAGGACACCACTCGATACCAACAAAAGGTGGCTTCCAACCTTATTAATTCTTCTCTGAATATTATCATCTAAAGTGTAAGAAGATATAAGTTGTCTACAACACCGAAGCAGCTAAAGATGCAATTTCTGACCCCCACGAAGCACTGAGACCTCAATTTTATGTCTATGTAGTATCAATGTATCCAGCTATTACTTATTACTGCTCTAAAACATTTATTTTGGGGAGACTAATGTACTGCAAACTGAGCATGCATTCAGATTGCACATCGAACTATTTTGCCACATTCCAGAAAGAGTATCGAGCAGAACAGAAGACAAACCTATCAGTACAAGCAGCAAAAGAACACAAACCGAAGCACATCCCATACAGGTGAGAATTTACCAAGCAAAATGGCCAATGTGACAATAAATATCCTCGCAATTAAATTATAACAGGAGTCACAAGTCGCAACCATACCCGATTGTTTAAACCAACCATAATCTCAGACGTCAGACGTTCCAAGTAACAAGAGTTAGACGCAACACACTAGACAGTGATAGAACAAAAAACATTCCTTCTGTAGAAAATACATTTGCTGCTTCTACACTAGCCTACAGCTACTCTCTCTTGCAGCAAAATACCTAACAGCAGTCGCCGCCTCCTGTTATTTCAAATGAACTGCAAGAGCCAGCTGCTGAGCTGTAATACACCATTTTTCCTGGAAAGTTAGGAAGAAAGATCTCAGGCTCTCAGCCCTACAACCTGCAGCGTACACATGCAAGTATGTAACCACTACATACCTCCACATGCCCCCATACTAGCGACAAGAAAAAAAGAGGCTACAGCTCCTCATTCTCTCTTGCCTTTGCCCTGTGAAGCAAGCTTGGCTGCCACTTCCTCTTCTGATAAAGGAAGGTAATAAATCCTAGGAGAAGAATGTGTCTTCCTGAAGAGATCATCGAGTGTCACAACAGGAGGTTCCGGCTGTTTCTTTGGGGTGGGTGGAAGCCTCTCCTTTGCTGATCCTGAGTCAGATGTAGGAAGCGTAGTAAGAGGCGGTGGAGGTGGCAAGTGCTCCCTTGGTGCAGCGGCTTGACGAGGCATGTTTTGATTAGCCTGAGCCTGTTGAAAGGGTGGCTCCTTTGGTGTAGTAGCAGGGCTAATAGGAGCCGCCGCTGGCGGAGGAGGTTCAAGTTTGAGCTTCACTTCCTGGGGATCAACAAATTCAGCAACCAAACGATTGCCGTTGTTTGGTGGCCACTGCAAATCGTAGACAGCATCCCGAGTAGCCACAGCTTCCTCTACTGATGAAAACTGCAAGATGGGGGCCATGTAGGCAAAGTCAGTGGAACAACAACGCAAGCTCAAGCTCACATTTAACGCACAACCAGTCCACACAATAACTTCAAATGCTATACTAGAATGAAATTATTCTGGTACAGAGTACTCCCTCCAGACGTTGGGACACCTAAACTTAGTTCTCGCATCAAATATATTTGACTAGACTACAGGGAGTACATTTATAAAACCAATTTTAAGTTCTCTGGTTACCATCTCAAGATGATCTATCACTGGGTCCATGTTAAGAATTCCCATGTCGAAATGATCCATTATACCCATGATTGAACACATTTTGGTAATGCTAATTAACAAAAAGGGCTAAAGAGATTTTTTGTGCAGAAATTCATGTATTCAGTTAACTATGTTTATGCAATTCAGATGATATGATAAGTAACAAACTAAGAACAATTGTAAATCTTCGATAGAAAGGAAAAATACCGTAACATAGCAGTGGGTCTTGATGTGATCCATCCAGAAACTACAAAGAGATCCAGTTTTACCAAGAAGTTCTTGCACAGCCTTCAGCGTAAATGGCCTTACAAATCGATCAATTCTCAAGGAAGCTGTTGCAGGTTTCTGAGATGGTGGCACTGCAAGCCAAAATAAAGGAAAAACAGTTCGATTACAGGATTGTGACTAATGAAATATATAGACTTGTGATCAGCAAATAGAGGACTCACCAACCCGCTCCTTTGGGGAATCTCCACTAGCTGTTGAATCAGACCTGCCAAAAGATCGTTTTAAAGCAGGCTGAAAATTTTCCTTAGGAGCATCAGAGCCACTATGACTTATTGGTTGTCTCTCTGGAACTTTGGCACCATCTGCAGCCCATCGACGCTGGCGTTTGATTGGCTCAGTGGCAGCAACAGTTTCTTCAGCTGCGTTCAGCAGACACCAAAACAAAAAACAGACGTTAATTCAAAGCAATCACACAATATAGCCACGCAACTTCATCAAATTATCTAATATTTAAGAGTTTTAGTTAACTCGGTTGACAACAATAGCACATGACCTCTCATAATTTTTTTTTTAAAGAACTACATAGCAGATGTGCTTGTCCTAGCTAAGGTACTAAATAGCAGATAGCAGGGTAGTAGCAGATTTCCATCAGATTAGCGTAGCGATCGATATAATGGACACCATATTCCAATAATGGAATAAAAGAAAACTCAAACTACAGGTTTATTTGTTGAAATTAAAAATTGTAAAGTAGTCCTTAATTTACTCTAAAATCATTGTTTAGAAAACTAATTATTCATAGAGCCAAGTCCAAAAAATAAAAATATGTACATTTTACATGAACCAAATAGCAACCGCTATTTTGCAGATAGCGCCCACAACCGCTATTATACAGTACTCCCCCCGGTCAGGAATACTTGAGTCAACAGTCATGTATTCCCAACCAGAGGGAGTAACACTTGTTTGCTATTGGTGAAAAACAAATTTACTTACAGGCTATTGATGCTTAAATCTTTGAAGGTATAATTTATTTACATGACTGCAAGATACTAAGGACGAAAAAAGAACATAATAAAAATCTGCGCAACTTTGTGCACAATCATAATGACAAGGACAGTCTGATTCAAGATATTATAATCCATGAATGGCTATGCTGAAAATATGCAATTTCAAGTTGAAGGAATAATGAGAAGCATAAAGGGAATGTCAGGAAATAAACCTTCGAGTTTCCTCTTTTCAGTTGAAGCTGCTGTCTTTTCATCAGCTATAACTTCTTTCGTGTCAACAGAGGAATTGTCCACAACAGTATCAGGGAGGGACACCTCTTTCACATGATCTGAGCTAAGCTCAGCTGTTCCTTCAGATTTAATGTTGGACTCAACTTGCTTAATCTCCATGACATCCTCCTCCATTGACTCATCACCTGAACTCCTGTCTAAATTTAGTTTCTCTGGAGAGCCGCCTTCATCCACATTAGCTGTGGAATCTATGTATTCCAAAGATGACTGGTTTTTACCCAGATCTTTGTCATCATCCAATGGCTGCAAATCTCCACCTATGGAAGTAATGCCAGAAGATGGTTTTACCATCTCTGGCTTAGCCTCTAGTTCTAAATCAAAATTATTAGCATTCAAATTATCCTTTATATTATTCTTTTTGTTAGTTGATATATCATCGCTAGAAATTGACTCACACTTAATTGGAGACCCTAAATCTGGGCTAACCTCAGGTACCTGATCATTTGGTTTTGGTGCGATGGGCTTCTCGTCCTCATTCGTGAGCTCAGAATCTTTGCGCTCTTCATCATACACTGAAGTAGTGTCACCCAAATCATTAAGAACCGCCTTCTCAGTTGCAACATCAGTATCCATAGGATCAGCATCTGTTGGGATGGCATCCACAGTTGTTGCTACTGTGTCATGTTGTTGAACTTTGCTGGCTTCAGTAGCATCTATCTTGATATCAGAAGAGGTCATGTCTGACTCTACATCAGCACTGGTCATATCAAGGGCACCAATTGCTTCGTTGGTGCCAACATCTTGTGTCTTCTCAACAAAAGGTTCAGTATTATTTTCAGCATGAAGATGTTCGTTTTCCACTGTGGAAACATCTCCTGCAATTGGTGGCTCTTCTCCTTTGTCTGTTGGGGCCTTGCTTAAGGGAGCTTCATGGGTTGCCACCGCGTTAACCTTGGGGGGCTCTTCGGCAGCTGAAACTGTGAGCGACTGACTTACTTCAGTGATAGGAGGTGTAGCTTCCTGAGTTACTTGAACCACAGTTTCCTTGTGAACTTCTGTAATAGAAACTGTAGTTTCCTGAGAAACACTCTGTATTTCAGATGCCTGGTTAGCTGCTGGATTCACTTCGACAGTTTCATTATCTTGTTCTTCTTCTTCTTCTTCTTTTTCACTCTGAATTGACTCGAAGAGTCGCCTTACAAGTTCATCTTTCAAGCCTTTAACAGGGAGCCTCCTCTTACGAAGTTCATCCTTCAGATCAGTAACTCTCCATTGATCAATAGGTCTGTTGTTTAGCACAGGGTATGATGACATTGTAGCTGCCAACATGGGAAATCAGTAAATGTCAATGATTTGCTTGGTCACATAAAAACATGCATACGGTAGAAAATAATATCAAATGATGGCAAGTAGGACCACATGTCAGCGACACACCGACATAATTTTCCAACTCTCTGTAGTGTTGTTTCTATTTTATGGAGTAATAGTATAGGTAGTTTTCTATCTTAAAGACTAAATGAATGAACTATACTAAATTACTAATTCACCAAATGATATATGAAATAACAAAATAGTAGCAATATTATAACTCACACATAAATCTGGATATCATTCAATCCGATACCATTACACTGACCCCACGTCCCAGCACCACTCCTGGATCCTAACCGTAGAACAAATCGCTAGGCACAGAGGGCGGGGAGGCTCACCTGACAACCCCGGCGCACAGAGATCGGACGTCGGAGACGGGAGGGGCACGACCCTTCACGGAAGCGCCAAAACCCTAGCCCAGGAAACACGGAACCGTCAGATCAAACACGAACCCTAACAAAAATCCCACCGCAACCGCAGGGGGTGGGAAAAAAAAGAGCCGATTCCTCTCTTACCAGCCGCCGCGAATCCTCCGAGGCCACGCGCGCTCCTGAAACAACACAACCAAAGAAAAAAAAAAGCACCCAAAAAAAGTTTCTCCCCCAAACAGAACAAAATCTCGCGGAAAAAAGGGAAGCGGAGCAGGAGGACGGCACAGCCGGAAGAGGATTAGATTGGAGAGGGGAGTGGTGGTTGCAGGCGAATCAGGGGGAGGGGGGGAACACCGGGTGGGATTGGAGCTCGCGTCGCGTGCGTGGAGTTCTAGGGTTTGGGGGCGCGCGGCGCGGAGGGAGGAGAGAGAGGAGGTGGATGTGCGGGGTACGGGGCGCGTGTGGTGCGGGGGACAGCGAGAGGCGAGGGGGGTTTGGATCTTTCTAGCGGCTTGGGGGCTGGGGGGCTGACAGGTGGGGTCCCCCCGCGGAACAGAAACACCTTATCGTTTCGTTTTTGAGGTTTTGCGGAGTGCGCTTCCGTGTGTAGGACACGTATTTCTCTTCAGATAATCAGATTGTGTATTCATTTATTATCAGTAAGTTCTTGGGAAACATGATTTGAGAGGGAAATGAGGAACCCACTTTCATTTGCACGTTTGATTTTTCAAATATATCTACGTTTTCAGGCCAAAAATTTAGGTGGGGACAAATTCAGCGCAAGGTTTCCTTAAAAAAGTAACAAGTTCACTTCGATTCTCTGAAATATAGGTGCAATTGATTCGTATTCCTCAACCCCAATATTGAATATCTTGACCTCCCAATTATAAAATGGGTGCAATTTGACTCCCTATATTGTTTTGAGGATAGTTTTCATTGACCTGGTCTACTCAGGGCGAGTCAGCTTGAGGGGCCTACATGGTATTCTCTCTCTCATTCCTTCGTTCCTCTCTCTCCCCTTTATCTCTCTCAAACATCAATCTCCGGAATCACCAAGCCAGCACGTTGTGCCACGCATAGATGAGGATGCCAAACGAGGCACCCCGTGTTAAGCAGCTCGTTGCCACCGACCAACATGATTATGACAGCGATTGCCCCATTGCGAGGGAACCATGACTTTAGACCTCACTCCTCCTCTACCTCTAGGGCCGCCCAGTCCTCGTGCCAGGTCAAATCAACGTTGTCGCCACCGCAAGCACCGTGCAAAGTGGCTACGCCACGGCTGCCACCAAGACCAAGGTGGCACGCTTCCAAGCATGGTTCGCCCCTGGAGGAGGAGAAGGAGGAGGATATGGTGTCGGCCTTATCGAGGCGGTGAGTAGACATGGCTAGAAGCTCTGACAATGTTAGCGCCTGATTTTGGAAGGAAGATATAGGAGCTAAGTGGAATTAGCACCGACGATATAGGATCTCTGTCCTCCTCCCGCCACCCTCCCTCCCCGATGAGATGGACATCGACCCCTCCTTCTTCAAGCTCACCACCCTCCACCTCGGCACCATCTATAGAACTCCTGTCGTCAGGCTTTTTGCGGCGAGATAACAATGAGATCGCCCCCGAATCAAAGGCCACGGCGCGGCCGATTCCACGGTAGGGCTTCGCACGTCCCCAAGTCCCACTAGTTGTCGTCCCTCTACTTCCCATGGCCGTAGTGGAGAGGAGGAATGAGAGGACCCAAACAGAGAGGTCTGGAGGAAGGGCCGAAGGGGAGAAGAGGAAGGACATATAGATGGAGGAAGGGCCGAAGGGGAGAAGAGGAAGGACATATAGAAGGGGGAGAGACCGGAAGGAGGAAGAAGCGGAGGAGAGAGAGAGAATAACATGTAGGCCCCACACGTTGACTTAGCCGGGTGAACCAGGTTAACAATCCACATCAACGAAAACCACCCTCAAAATAGCCGAGGGAGTTAAATTGCACCGGTTTTAATAGTTGGGGGTTAAAATATTCGATAGTCCGATTAAGGCATAGGAATAAAATTGCGGCAATATCTGAGAGTCAATATGGCCTTTTCCCAATAAAAGCCTCGCTTGGGCCTTGGGCTTTTTGCCTTTTCCATTTCTGGGATTTCTGGCCAATCTACCATGCTTCTGCTCGCATATCTATTCCGGTCCTGGGCTGGGCTCAACGACTCACTAGCTTTTTCAGTTTCTTCGGTATTTGTGAAACGAATTGAAACACTTCAGCTTCAGGCTTTCAACATGGATTCAGATTTCAGAATTACAGATGATTAGCGATAGTTAGCAAAACATGAAGCTTTAATATTGGCCAAGCAAAGAATGCTTTACGGTTATCATTTGGAGTCTATATATTCCGTACCACCTATGTTTTCTGTTCTCCATTGCTGCTGCTGATAATGATTATTATGTGCCATAAGATTCATTCCTAATTCTCTGTCTGTTAGCTACTTCCTCCGTTTAACAATGTAAGTCATTCTAGCATTTTCCATATTCATATTAATATTAATGAATCTAGACATATATATCTATCTAGATTCATTACTATCAATATGAATGTGGAAAATGCTAAAATGACTTACATTGTGAAACGGAGGAAGTATCATTTTCCAAGTCTGCCTGATGCAGCTATTCTTGGCCTGATTCGAAACTTGTAATGCAAATACGCAATGATGCCTCATAAACTTGAACAGGGGACGACATCAAGATGCAGGGTGCATTGCTGATTGCTGGTCTTGGCTTGCACAAAACACCTTTCCATAATCACATTCCTGTCCTGGCATAATAAAGCAGCAGTACGAAAGCAGGCCAAAAACCAGATTTGCATGCTAACTAACTTGCACTAAAACGTATTACCCATGACTTCGATCTTCAGGCAATCCAGGTTTAGAAGCAAAGGGTGTTTATGACACTTGTAGCAATCAAGCAGTACCAAATCAATAACCTTTTTTTTCTTTGATGATTTTCGGAAGTGTTCTTTTCCTCTTCATCATGTCCATTCTTCAGATATCTCCTTCCTTCACTTCAGTCTTGACTGATCAACTTGACAAAGCCTCAACCCACCACCTGGTGTCTAGCTCCTGCATGGATGTATTTAGCCAGGCAAAGTCATGTCAGGTCAGTCCACTTGCACACATCTCTTCTACTCCCTCGGTTCCTAGAAATAAGAATTTCTAAGTTGTTTAGCAAATATTAAGGATAAAAGAAACTATTTCTTTTCAGTTACTCGTTGGTCAAATTTTGAATTTTGAATTATTTGGATTCCCCTCATAAGCACCTGATTGGCTGAAAATGCCTAGATTCCCGTACATTGGAACCAATGTTTTACAAATGATTATATTGTGTACAAAATTTCAATGCTAAACATGCTTATATTTGGGAATACAGTGTGTAGTTCCTGGCAAGAACTTTTCCTGGTTGCATTGCTCACGGCAAATTTATGACAGGGCAAATAATTGTGCCATCCTCATGTGTGACCTGACCATCCCTATGATTTTGGATTCTGTTTATGTGCAGTACCCTGTGTGAACATGCATAATGCTTGCGTTACACATTGGCCATGAGCAGAAACAGGCCTCTTTTTTTCTCTTTCAGTTATGGCATTCAGGCTTGGCTATAGGATTCTTGTTAGAGTTTCTGCGACCTGATATATATGCAGTTGACGCATGTACAGTTAGGCCTCTGCACCAATATATCAGAAGGAAACTGCACAAACTGTAGGAGCAGCACCAAAATATCAGAAGAAAATGCAGTGGCGTATAGCAGTATAGTATAGGTAGGGCGATGTTCTGTGGTCATCACCTACAGTCTGAAGAAATCTAGAACAAAAAAAAATCAATCAAAAATTACATGACAAAAATTCAGTCGACAGGCATTGAGCCAGCAGGATGAATTCAACAAGTTACAAGTGCAACATGGCAAATGCCCCACTAATGCTTGTCGGCTTGTCGATGTGAACAACTTAAAGACAATAGACCGTGAAAGTACATAGTACGAGCAATAAGCTAGTAATCATTTGAAAGTGAAATGCACTTCTGCATGATGAACCAAAGGAAAAGGTGAAGTGTTTAACGAGAAAATTGCATATCTATCATCGTGTAAGACTAGATTCGCAAGAATAACATCATTTAAATGAGCTTCGATAGAATACCATTCTTAACCAAGTACCGTTTGACACAATACCATTTTCATCCTTTTTGGCACTTAGAAAATATTTTACTCTCTTTTAAGATTTTTATTGCCAGAATTGCCCCTGGACCTAGAATGTGATAGTGCTGTTCTGGGTTATTTATCTCTCCCATTGTAATTGACTTATTTCTAACATTTTGGATTACCTTCCACGTGATTGATTTATTTCTAACATTTTGGATTACTTATTACTTGCTAAATTATTAATTTATATGCCAGAAAACATCGCATTTTATATGCAAAATATGCATTCCAATTTATATGCCAAATACACTGTACACATGACAAAGTTCTAGCATTGGGGAGATAAAAATTATATGTCAGGTTCAACCATTTGAACCAAGAGTATTTCCGTCGGAAAACAACTGCAAAGATGATAAAATGAGCTTAAAATGGAAGAAATGATGAAAATGGCATTGTGTCAAATGGTATTCGGTTGAGGGTGGTATTCTAGCGAAGCCCATTTAAGTGATGACATTTCAGCGAATCCAACCTTATGCGATGGTGGATATGCAATTTTCTTGTGTTTAGCAGACAGATTTGCAACAGTGTATTGCTAGTCATTATGGATCACCGTCAGTGCTTCACTCCTTTTTTCTGCACTGATGGAGAAACAGTTTATTTCCCCCCTGCAATTCTGTGCATATCTGATCAGTGGAAAGACTGTATACACATACATTGTGTTGGCAGAGTAAAATGTGTATATCATGCAAAACTTATTGGGTGCTATTATCATCCCGTTGGAATGCAACATGCATGCGTGATATTTCGCGAGAATTTTATGGAAAACGATTAAATTCATAAAAGAGTTCAAACTCGTGTAAAGAATTGATTTCCCTGAAGTAGTTTTTTACCTTTTATCGTCAGGTAAATGGATTCAGAAGATAATGCCTGAGCTCTGTTGTCATCCGAGAGAAAGGGGGCATCACGTCCATCAGTGGACAGTGGGACAAGATAAGGAAGACCAAAGACCACATGCTTCCTTCCTGTGTCTCTGTGATCAATCACCATTACTTGCTCTGTCAAAAAAAAAGAAGAAGAAAAAATCAACTTTGAAATCGAAATAATGGTGTGTCCTGATTTATAGGTAGAAGTTTTTTTTTTTCAGAATAGAGGGTGCACATCAGATGACTGCACGAGTTAATCCAATAGAACACTATTAGCTGCAACACAAACCTTAACATTTAGAGACCTCACCTTTCACAAAGAGTAGTCTCTCTCAAGATTTAACAGTTAACACAAGGTTGCCATTGTTTCGTCCTTTTTGGCTCAGTGCCTTTCTTGTGTTCTAATTTCCTTGAGGGGATCTTTCTTGTTGATTTGCCCCTGCATGCCACAGTTGTGCCTTCCTTGATGAGAGGCTCTTGCTTACCACCAGTGCTAAGCATTGTGTGCACTTGACAGCTGTGGCATTCAGGCAGCCTCATGCTTTTGCAGTTGCAGGTGCCTATAAAAAAGGAGATATGTGGCCATGTAGAGAGCAGTACTCACAGATAGATAGTGAGATCTGAACTGTGAAAACCACAAGGTGATAGGTATCTAAATAGTGATCTGAGCTGAGCTTCCTTGCATCAAAGGCACTGATTTTCTCATCTCCTTTTTGCTTTCAATCCATCATCACTTTGTCGTTGCCTATTTGAGGGGAGAAAAAGAGGGGAAAAAAAAAGGCTGCATCTGATCGGTGACACTTTTCAGATTATCTGGCTTTTACTATCACTGCCAAAAGGAACAGCAGATGCTTTCTATCTCGTGCTGAACATGCATATATACTAGTTAATCTGCCTCACATTTGGTTTCCATTCGTGTTTGCAGTCAAGCTAGCGGCTCAGATCGATCTCTTTCGGTTCTTCAGAAACTTGGTGTCAAATGGGAGGCTCATTGGAGTACTTGGCCGGCCTGTTCAGTTGTGGCGATCATCACCATGGCCACAAGAACAGCAAGAGGAGGCAGCTGCAGACTGTGGAGCTGAAGGTCAGGATGGACTGTGATGGGTGCGAGCTCAAGGTCAAGAACGCCCTCTCCACCTTGAAAGGTTCTTCTCCTGTCCTGTAATTTTTTTTCCAGCAAAACACACATATATGCATGCAGTATTTTGGCACAAAGATCTTGTGGTTTTCCTCGCCTGAATTTGAATTTGAATGTTTTAGTTTCTGTTTGTTTTTTGTATGATTTTTCAGGCGTCGAGTCGGTGAAGATTAACAGGAAGCAGCAGAAGGTGACGGTGAGCGGGTACGTGGAGGCCAGCAAGGTGCTGAGGAAGGCGCAGTCGACGGGGAAGAAGTCCGAGCTGTGGCCGTACGTGCCGTACAGCGCGGCGAGCCAGCCGTACGTCGCCGCCGCCGCCTATGACAGGCGGGCCCCACCCGGCCACGTCAGGAACGTGGAGGCCTCTTCCGCCGCCTACGTGTCCGGCGGCGGCAGGACGGAGGAGCGGCTCACCAACCTGTTCAACGACGAGGACCCCAACGCATGCTCCCTCATGTGATGAAAATGCAAAAGAGATCAGAGTATCTGAGTAGCTAGATTGAAGCTTTCAATTTTAAATTCAGAGGTTTAAATTTGTACTAGCTTTAATTTTGGCTGTCTGAGCGCAGTGACCGAATGAGTTTGCTTGTTTTCGGTAGTTGATTCTAGTCTAGAGTAAATTCCATAAAACTACAAGTATTTTAAGGAGATGACTAGGGATCGGACGTCCGATCCCAGTTAAAATTTCAGACAATGTTTCATCACATAAAAGAAAATGTTGCACATGTTTCACCACTCATTAAAAGATGTTTCAATAAACTTGTTTCAGATGTCCGATCACAGTCAAAAATCCGGACAGTATTTCATCACGTAAAAAAAATGTTGCAGATGTTTCACATCTCATTAAAAAATATTTCATTAAGATGTTTCATTATTCAATGGAAAATGTTTCACCAACCAATAAAAATTGTTTCAACAAAGAGTTATTTCAGATCATTTCTCAAAAAAAAGGTATAAGTCAGATGCAACATCCAAAAGTAATGATTGCAACACCAAACGCAAACAAGTGAAACATAAAAAAAAATATTTAACACTCTGGACTGGGGACTTGGGGTGACACGGGCGGCGTTCCCCCTCGCCCTGTCGCCAACCGTCACCTCCTCCTATCCCCCGTCTTGCCGCCGTCGACTGCAAGGACGGTGGCACACGGGGCCAGCCCTTCCACCCTAAAGACTTCGAGATTGAAGCCCGCAAACCAGATCTGGGGCGGCTCCGGTTGCGGTGGCGACAGACGGGAGGCAACGGGCAGCGACGATGAAGGGAAGTGGTGACGAGAGACGGCGGCGCGACTCTGCGAAGCTGCCGTCGAGGCAACGGATCCGGTCCCCCGCGGCCAGATCCAGCGCTCCCGCTCGAACCTGACTGAGGAGCTGACATCAGGCCGGCGGCGCGTGGCTGGGGCGGGGCAACACCATTAGCAGAGGAAAAAAGGGCGTGAGCGACGGAGAAAATGGGGAGCAGCGAAAAAACGAGGGAGGATAAGAAAAGCATGGGTAGATTAGCCGTCCGATATTTGTTGTTGCGTCGAACACGCGATATGAAGTGTTATCCGTATTTTAACTAAGCTATTATAAAATTGAAGTTGTATAAAAAACTATTGGATTTAACACTAAATTTATTATGAAACTATAGATTAATTAGCAAATTTAACAAAATTATTTGTTTAGTAACAATTTAGTCACAAAACTACAATATTTATAACTCCAACATAATGGTAATGCTAGTGATTTGAACTCTAAAATATTTAGTCTTGTGATAACTTCAATACTAAATCTATAATTTTGTGATACTTAGTGTTCTATCTGTAGTTTCGTGATAAAATTGACGCTAAATCTATAATTTTATGAGAGAACATTTTAAATCTGTAGTAACGTGAAATTTACTCTTGATTCCAGATTCTACGAGGTAAATAATTAATGTAGTTTTTTTTAGATCCCGTAAGTAATGGAGGCCTGATAAGTTCGTGGTGTTGTTTCAGCTATCATATGGTAGGGTATTTATTATAGACTAGTTCCCCTATGCTCTTCCATATTCTAAAATTTTAGTTTTGTAGCATCTCCAACAATAGCTCTTATTTTAGAGTCCCTAAAAGTTAAATGAGGGCTGCCCCCATTTCCTTATGTCTCTAAAAATGGTTCTAACTCCAACAACAACATCTATTTCTTAGCCCCTATTTCCTTTTCTCCTCTATTTCATTTTATAATCCATCTTTTATGTTTAGTTTAATATCACAATAATGTAAATATTAATATTTCCAATGCATAGAATTTAATAGAACTACTATCCAACACGTAGTGCGTTGCAACGCGCCACTACCAGCGCCAGCGCTCCCACATGCATGAGCCCCACTCAGCAAGACAATGAACAAATCAAAGTTGTAATTTTTTTTACTAGCTATATCATGAACCTTCCTATTTATATGGTTTTTTTTACCACATACAAACCACCCACCACTCATTTGACCGTTGTCCACTCCGCTTTATCCGGAGCGAGAGGAGGCTGTTCTAGTTGCCACCATGCGAGGATTTGCTGGCGGCAGCCATCGATGGAGGAGTTCGTCCCATTGCCATCGATGAAGCAACCGGTTTACGGTGGCACCATCGAGGGAGGAGGCGTTCCCGGCAGCAGCAACATCGAGTCCCTCCTCTCTATGGGCATCGACGCGCTTGAGGTGGCATGTGAAGGTCACCCTTGCCGGCAGAGGGGGGATCAGTGGGGATGAGGTGCTTTCTAGCGGCGGCGGCATCGAGACCCTCTTGCTGGCAGGCATCATGGTGCTTAGGACGACAGGCGTCGCCGCGTCGACGCGCTCGAGGCAACGGGTGAGGGTGAGGTTCGCATCACCCTCGCCAGCAGCGCGGGGTCCTCCAGTCCTATCTGCCTTCCTCATCGCCATTGACAGATCAAGCAAGTGCGGCAACCAGAGCGGATTGATGTGGCCGAGATGACGGGCACTGTAACGTCCCGCCTTTCCGAAGCCGCATGTGAGGGTCACCCTTGCCGGCAGAGGGGGGATCAGTGGGGATGAGGCGCTTCTAGCGGCGGCGGCATCGAGACCCTCTTGCTGGCAGGCATCATGGTGCTTAGGATGACAGGCGTCGCCGCGTCGACGCGCTCGAGGCAACGGGTGAGGGTGAGGTTCGCATCACCCTCGCCGGCAGCGCGGGGTCCTCCAGTCCTATATGCCTTCCTCATCGCCATTGACAGATCGAGCAAGTGCGGCAACCAGAGCGGATTGATGTGGCCGAGATGACGGGCACTGTAACGTCCCGCCTTTCCGAAGCCGGGCCCGCTTATATCTGGCAGCTTTCATAGGTCATAGACTGTCCTCACAGACCAACACATGTCTTTTCTGCACACTTTGTCCTCACTCGTGCGCACTCGGAAAGAATTTCCCGTTCCCGATCGGTTACCCATCCCTAAATTGCTCCAGGCCAAGCACGCTTAACCTCAGAGTTCTTTAGAGATCGGCTTGCGGAAAAGAAGTTGCAACTTGTTGATATGAGTATTCTATTGATCCTATTAAGCCCTGGGCTGGGATGTCACAATCCTCACCTCACCCCCTTAAGAGAGATCGACGTCCCCGTCGATCAACCCTAGGCCTGGAACGTCCCCTCTTGGCCACGTCCGTGTGTCTAGTACCAGCGCATGTGCCAAGCTGTGTGACCACTCCGGGTCCACGCCAGCCATGCGCACCATGCCTGCGCAACTGCGACACATGCGCCCGTGAAACCGCGAGAGTCGGCTCTGATACCATTTTGTAACGTCCCGCCTTTCCCAGGCCGGGCCCGCTTACATCTGGCAGCTTTCATAGGTCATAGACTGCCCTCATAGACCAACACGGATGTCACAATCCTCACCCCCTAAAGAGAGATCGACATCCCCGTCGATCAACCCTAGGCCTGGAACGTCCCCTCTTGGGCACGTCCGTGTGTCTAGTGCCAGCGCATGTGCCATGCTGTGTGACCACTCCGGGTCCACACCAGCCATGCGCACCATGCCTGCGCAACTGCGACACGCGCGCCCGTGAAACCGCGAGAGTCGGCTCTGATACCATACTGCGACACATGCGCCCGTGAAACCGCGAGAGTCGGCTCTGATACCATTTTGTAACGTCCCGCCTTTTCCAGGCCGGGCCCGCTTACATCTGGCAGCTTTCATAGGTCATAGACTGCCCTCACAGACCAACACATGTCTTTTCTGCACACTTTGTACACACGCGCCCGTGAAACCGCGAGAGTCGGAACGTCCCCTCTTGGCCACGTCTGTGTGTCTAGTGCCAGCGCATGTGCCATGCTGTATGACCACTCCGGGTCCACACCAGCCATGCGCACCATGCCTAGCTCTGATACCATACTGCGACACACGTGCCCGTGAAACCACGAGAGTCGGCTCTAATACCATTTTGTAACGTCCCGCCTTTTCCAGGCCGGGCCCGCTTACATCTGGTAGCTTTCATAGGTCATAGACTGCCCTCACAGACCAACACATGTCTTTTCTGTACACTTTGTCCTCACTCGTGCGCACTCGGAAAGAATTTCCCGATCGGTCATCCATCCCTAAATTGCTCTAGTCCAAGCACTCTTAACCTCAGAGTTCTTTATAGATCGGCTTCCAGAAAAGAAGTTGCAACTTGTTGATATGAGTATTCTATTAATTCTATTAAGCCCTGGGCTGAGATGTCATAGGCACGGGTAGTGACTACCCATGCTCGTGCCCGCGAGGTAATTCATGCCCGCGGGCATGCTCATTACTACATGACGGGTAAGGAACACTATCCATGCCCGTTGCCCGCGGGCGCCATGTGCCCACGGGCATGCCTGTTTACCTGCCACGTACTCACAGTTCGACACTTTAACCACAAAGCTCCACAAGCAGAGAGACATTATCACAGTTTAAAGAAAAGGTACAGTTGTACCAAGTTCAACAATACAAGTATTACAAGTTCATCAATACTAGATGGTGGCATTTATACTAATTTGATTGAGGGAACACATGTCAGTTGGTTTTTGCGGGTAAACGGGCGAAGCGGGCATGGGTAGTCACTACCCATGCCCGTGCCCGTATGCCCGTTGCGTACAGGTTTTGACCCAATAAAAAACTCATGGGTATTAAATGGAGAACAAAACCAACTCTATTAGAGTTTTTACCCACGAGTAAACGAGCAAACGAATTAAATTGCCATCCCTAATTGTGACGGTGTCGTCCTCAGCACATTGCAGCGCCCCGTCGTCATCGTCAGCACATTGCTCATCTCCATTCATCGCGCTGCCTTGGATCTGGTCCCTGGTGGTTCCTCCACCTGCTGATCGCCTCCGATGGGCTGCTGCTGCCCTGGCTCCTCTACCGACTACCGCCATTGCATGCATGATGCGTCTCCAATGCCGCTGCGTTCCGCTGGCTGTACACACCGGCCACAGGAGTACATGACTGAAGATCTATTGGCGCATTGTGTAATTGTTTTACTCACAGAAGTGACCACAAGAATGGATTGTTCTGCATTGTGTAATTGTTTTACCCACACCAAGTGCAGTGTGTTCTCTCCAAAAAAATAAATGGAGTAAATAGATTACTCATTGTTCTGTCCCGATAAAAAATGGATTAAATAGATTACTCAGGGTTCTGTCCCAATAAAAATGGAGTAAATAGATTACTCTTACAAATGAAAACGTGAATAAAATTTACCGTAGTGGCAATTATTAGACATGGAGTAAATAGCTTGATATTTTATCAGGATAATTGTTTTTTACTCTGATAATAGAACGAGATGATAGGTAGAAATAGATACAAAACTAGGGTAACTAGGCTTGCATTTCACTAGGATAATTATTTTATACTCAGATAATGGAACACGAGGGATATAAATGGGTTTTACAATGATAATTGTTTGCAAAATCTATTTCGAGAGGCATATCGATTTAGACTTAACGAGCGACGCGAACAATTACGTGCGGACAATTACGTGAGAAGTACTAGTAGCATTACAGACATGCATGCAAGTAGTTTTTGTTATTAGGTTGTGCATATTTTTTTCTTCTTATAAAATTTTCTCTTAAATTACTTATCCGATCTATAATCCGATTACATCATTATGTTTGTTGCAATTAAATCTTTATAACAAGATCTTACATGATAATATTATGATGAAAAAATATTTATGTTGTAAATTACTTTTATCATATATGTAAGTTACTTTTATCTTATATATAAATTACTTTTAGATTTGATTAAGTTACTTCTCATAATTTCATAATGCTTTGAGTTGATTACTTTTATTATTGTTTTTACTCAATTCCATAATTTGTGCTGATTAAATTTAATTTCTAAATAGACTTATATTTTTATTCCTACGACGAATTTACTTTTAATATCGTAACAACTTACTTTTATTTTATGCTAAGTTACTTTTATAATTTATATAAATTACTTTCAAGTTTTATTAAATTTACTTTCATAAATGTATTTACATGAAAATCTTCTCTACACTTTTGAATTTACTCCACATAGTTTCTTATTGGAACTCACTCATAATGTAATTACTTCTAATGCTACATAGAGTTACTTCTATTATACTATTATATAGCTAAGTTACTTCTACAATTTAAATAAATTACTTTTAAATTTATAAAATATTTTAATATATTCAACATGGATCTCATTTTGTCACATATTTTAAGTGGAGTACAATGATGCAAATAGATCTTAAAAATAATATGTGATTTAAAAGATATAAGTGATTAAAGAGGTAAAAAAACATACACTATAGTACTTTTTAAGCTAAAAGGAGATTTAAATCTAGGATGGAGTGATCGCTCCTTTAGGCAAACCAGAGACCGGTAGCTATGCAGTCATGTCCATAATTGTTTTACTCGAATAACGGAACGAGATAAGGGACATAAACGGAGGGAAGTATTTTTTTTTTCTTGTTTTCACTTCTGAGAGGGGACGTAGAAGGGGATAAAAAAAAAGAAAACTGAAAAAGCAGAGGTAGGTGTTAGGAAACCGTCGGACCATGAAGACCCAGCCCGGTTACCCATTAATTGGACTCATCACTAATATGAAAAGTGGGCAAGGCATTGTCCTATAAATAGATGGTTGGAGGAGAGGTTTTATACACTTGAGAATGCAATGGATGAATTTAAAAGGATGTCACACCCTCATATCTTGTGTCTCCACTTTTGCAGAGTTACAGGACTCTCTTGGACTACTTCGTATAGTAGCAGAAGGGTTGCGTAATACGTTATCAGCACGACGTTCTACCAAAGACCGAGCACAACGTTCTACCGAAGACCCGAAGACCGAGGAAGAAGAAGGGTAAGAACTCACACATCCATTTTGCATCTCGCCGATCTAATCGCGAAAACCAATTCCTCTTTTCGTTCTTATTCCGCCGTTGCCGTTCTCGACGAAATCTACCACAGCCGACTTGGAGTCGCCGGCTTATGCCGATTGGTGGAAACCGCGATCGACGAAACACGGCACTGGCGTGACGGCAACACGCCACGGCAGCGAACCCGCGCCATGGCCGCTAGCCCGCACATGCGACACCACGGCCGCACCCTGCAAGGCGGCGTGCCGACGTGCCATGGATGTACTGGCCAGAGAGGACTGAAGATGAAGGAAAGAAGCAAAAGAAGAAATGGCCGTACATGCTCCGTCTGTTGGCCGCGACATGGCCGCACCATGACCGCGCACCCGACGGCCACACCGGCCGTGCCAACTGCAGTCGCGCCCGCACCTGGAGGACGCATCGCCCAGCACGGCAGACGTGCCGCCACAACACAGACGTCGTGCCGTTGCCGCACCTACAGGCTGCAGCCACTGCCCGGCCGATTGAGTTCCTCCTCCACTCCGCCACAGCCCGGTAGTGGCCCGCCACATGGGTGCACCCCTCGGCTCGCCGCGCCAGTTGCGCCACCGCCAGGCGCGCTGCCGGCCGACGACCACACATGGCAAGGCGCCATCGGGGGCACAGAGAAAGGGGAATAGAACGAAAGAAGGAGATAAGGAAACAGGAGGAGGAAAAGAAAATGAAAAAAAAAAGGGAAAAGAAAAAAAAAAGAAAAGGTGGCGAGCCGAATCGGATGGCCAAGCAACCGCCGCCGACCGCCCGCCGCCATCCGCCGTCGTGCCATCCCGGCCTCCGCACCGCGTCGAGCCACGCAACACGGCCACGCACCGCCACCGCACGGACCGCACTTCCCCGCCGCGCCGGCTTGCGTTGGGCGCCGACGGCGCCGCCCCTCCTGGCCGCCGGCTGGCCGCGCCGGGACTCCTGGCCGCCGGCCGAGTCGCCCCCCTCGCCTGGCCGCCGGCCGAGTCGCCCCCCTCGCCTGGCCGCCGGCGCACGGCCGCGCCGATGCCTGGCCGCACCACCGCCTGGCCGCGCCACCCCCTGGCCGCCGGCGCACGGCCGCGCCGTCGCCTGGTCGCCTGCGCCTCCTCGACCACGCAGTCAACGGGAGAAGAAGATAAGGAAAGGAAGAGGAAAAGGAAGGTAAGAAAAAAAAAAGGGAAAGAAAAAGGAAAAGTGGAAATATTCCCGTAATTTTGCAAAAAGGCCCTCGTATTTTTTGGAAATTAAGTGCATATTCCACTACTTAGGAAATTTTCCTTTTTAAACCCTGAATTTTTCAGAAAATACACAATTAACCCTCTGTATTGGGATATTTGTTTGAGTGGCATTTGAAATTTGCAAATATCACCAAAATCATATTCTCGCATAAAAGGGACCACGGGACATTGGATTTCGACCCCGATTTGCTTTTCAGGTACCTTTATTGCTGATATATGTGATTATGAAATTTATCGCATTATTAATTATTTGCGATGCGTTCATTACTTTTAATTAATATCGTTGCGATAAAATGTATAGAATTGCATAGTATATACTGAAATAATTTGCGAGAATTTTGTGTACCATTATATTGCAACACTTGTGCATTTTATCGGCATTTAATTTGTGCATATTTTTGAATAACGAAAGATGACTGGCATCGCAAATTAGAAATTTGCTAAATCTAGAATATTTCTGACATATTATTTGTTCAATGTCGAAATTACGATAGAGCAAGAAGCTCTACGGTATCATTAATCCAATCGCGCTATGTGCATTAACTCGATGAGTTTGATTTAGCATTTCAATCTCTCGCCAGTGCCTCCAAGCTACTCTCATGAATAAGTACGCTAAACGAATGAGCACGTTAGCATTTAGAGGATTATGGTACATACCCTACCTCTCATAGAACAAGAACTATAAGCAAGAATGGGTATTTTTCGACTATGATTCACCAAGCAGATGACCCAGAGAGAGTATGGTAATACGATGCATCGCATTTGCATTGAATACCGCCAAAACTTTTAATGTTCTACCCGAACGCGACGAAAGTCGCACGCAAGTATCACTAGTACACGCACAAGAAGTATGCCTAACTAGCACACTCAATAGCACATAATGGAATTATATTATAACCCTTGAAATCTAATCTTGAATACAAATAGATGGTGACTGATTTCTTTCAATGATTTATTTCTACTGTCTTTATGTCCTGATTATTACCCTATATGATTGGTTAACTTATGAAATATTTTATTAGAATTTTGATAAAGGAAGAGTTTAACTGTATAAATTGATAACTATATGTTATAATTTTATTTTGATGCCCTGTCCTAAACATTTGCTTTATTGTATTAAATGATTTGCTAAAAAAACATAACGTATTGCTCCATAACTCTAAAGGCTCAATTTAATTTCTTTACGATGAAACCAACCACTGCATTGTTTCTATGTGTTTTACTGTGCACAATTCTGAACTAGTGATGGCACCGAACTTCTATAAAGCTGCTAAGTTTGAAAACAATCAAGTTATAATTAATTCCATTATTCTTGCACTCCAGATTTATTATGCGGCTTTTTGATGACTTATGATTTAAAGGCTGCAAACTATTTCTATGAATTGTGTTCCATAATAACATTAGTATGTGGAATATAGTAAACTTTGTGATGTTAGCGCCTCTCACATTGATCTGGTTTCTCTCTAGCAACGTAAGTACATCACAATTTCCACTCCAATTTGAGATATTTTTATGTCATGTTGGCCCTTGAATTAAATCTGTATGATTTGCATGATGGAGCCACACCATTATATTATGCAATTCAAGTTGGTGTCCTGCAAACTGTGAAGTTACTGATAAAAACATGGTTGATGTCAATGTTGCTGATAATGTAAGAGTTGTCTATTGTGCATTTTTTTTCTTATTGGTTCAACCCTTCACAGTGCCATTGATTTTTCTTTTATAATTTTTTGTTTCATGCATGATTGGTGGACACCGTTGCATTTAGCTATACAGAGTAGAAATAGAGATATAGCAATGATATTGTTTGCCAATGGTGCGGATAAGACAAGAACCAAGATATGTTATGGCCCTATGATTTACAGTTTTTTTTCTTTTTGGAAGTGCAGTCCCAAAAAAAAAAGACCTATAATAGGTGCACTCAGAGCCTTGTGTTTATTTGGGAAGTTGGCATATATTTTCATGCCATTTTTAGTCGCTTCACAGAAATTGAAGATGTTGAAGAATAGGTTGAAGATGTTGAAAGGCGTGGAAGAGAGCAGGGTTTGACAAATCCCAGTCAGTCGTCGAAGCAGACATCATAGTTGCGGGTGCTAATCATAGTTGCGGGTGCTTTTCAAACTCGCTGTGAACACTGCAAGAGAAAATAGCAAAATAATTAATATAGTACATTGATGAAAACAACATGTTGAAACGGGGGCGACCAGTGAACTTACAGGCTCCAAGGCTCCGTTGTTCAAGCCCTTGTAGCTGCTGCTGTAGGCCTTGATCTGCTTGGTCCCTAGATGGACGCAGAACTCGCGGCCGTCGCCATCTTTGCCTTCATTGATACAGAAGTAGACGATGTTACCATCGAACGGGTCAATGAGAGGGAACTCCACCACCTCCTTCGGTAGACCCGTGGATCGGTAGCTCTCGTCCCTCCAGACATCTGCAAGCTTGAGCATGCGCTCCTCTGCCCATGCACCGCTGTGGTCGTACAGGACCGAGGACGTGACAGGGCCGGCCCGACAATCGTCGCAGAGAGGCGGGGGTGCTACCGGCGATTTGCTCGGGCAGTGCTGTTGCCTGTGTGCGCGCACCTTGACATACCTAAGGCCGTTGCTGCTGACACCAACGCACCGGTCTCGGTTCAGCGGATACTCGGATAGATGGCCCTTCTTGGCCTCCTCCATGGCGACGTTCGGGAGCAGTGTGAAATCGAGGTCTAGCGGATCGTCGTCTTCTAGCAAGAGAGAATCGTAGGAACAGGATAGCAAACCGCGACGTAGGTCCACCCACCAGAACCTACCTCGGTAGGATAGTATCGACGACACCTCCCAGAAGCAGTCATGGAGCTCGTGATCAGGGGCGAGGCGCACCGGCTTACGGCGCCATATATTGGTCGACGTCGATAAGAAGTAGACATGCCACCCCTCCTCGGTCCTTGCACGCTCTAGCCATGTGTTGATGTAAAAACACGAGGCCTGGGAGATCTGCTTAACTCCAATGCAGGTCCAAAATCTTGCCTTTTAGGTTCGTGAGCGTGCTAGTTGATTTGATCCTGCAATCAACAAGAAATAAAGACAAAGAAACCGTAGTTAATCCAAAAATGATAGCCGATCGGCCAGCCGCCGATGACGTATCATTTGTACTCGAGCCGATGTCATCTTTGCATCGATCGGCTGTGCGAGGCGATAATAAAGGAACTAAACCTATTCGATCGGCTGTAGTTATTAATAATATATAATCTTTATATCGCTATATACTTAAGTCAAGTGATTGGGATAGATCGGTCGCCATTCCGAGACAGTATAAATCACTTAGATCGAAATATATATTAACAACGAAATTATATATGCTCATAGCATAGCCGATAAGATAGATCTAGCATGTATCGGCTAATACTCCGATACCACTCTATATTAAGATACTAAAGCGAGTAAAATATATTAAACAAGAAGCTTAACATATCTAAAAGCAATAAGATCTCAATATAAAGGGCGGATCTAGCATATCACTTAAGCACATGAAATATAGGGCTAAATCAGGTAAGATCGGCTGAAACCCCGATACTATTCTAATCGACAACCAAGAAGCAGGCTAGAGATTATAGTTCTAAGCACGACTTATGAGGTCAAACTCAACTGATGCAGTCATAAGTATGAAAAGAAATACAATATCTAGACAATCAAGCTATTGGGAGCTTCATAGAGTGGTGGATATCCTATATAATCTAAGCCAACGTCGATATTTAACCTGATCGGCTGCTCCCTAGCGATAGAAATTAGCCGATTGAAGGTTAGATAGCGATATTGTCAGAGATTATATAAGATATGTGATAACTCAGCAACTTACATAGACAAGATTAGAGTATCATAATGATGGAAGCACTAATCCCGAGAACGCAAGCCGCCATAACAAGTCATAACTCTAGTTGAAGATCGAAATCGATGCAGCTCAACCCGAAAGCAAGAACTTGTCGAAACAAAATGAAAGTAAAAGGGTGGCGATGCGCCGAGATTGTATTTAAATGTGTGTTATCCGATTACATGGGGCTCGGGGTCTATTTATACCCGAGATTACAAGATATGTCCTTGTCGGACACGACTCTTAACTCTAACAAACTTTAAGATACCATAAGTCTTTGCGGCAGACTTTTGCCCACACTTATCTCTAAGGAAATACATAAGATATCCTAATTAATAGATACAATTGCCTAATCAGGACCCAATCCGAGTGTGGCAATCCATGTGAAGCACATTAACTCAACCCAATGACATACACCGAGTCGTATTGTCGGAATCGGCTGTATCGGCTAACCCTGTCCGACTCGAACCCTGCCGATCTGGTCGTCGCCGATTTGGACTCCAGCCGATTCTTGCTCTGTTTCCGAAACGATCTTCGTCTTCGATTCCGCTTCGATCTAATCTCCATCTCCGATACTGAGGTTACCAAATTTGGTCGTTAACACATGCTCCCAAAGTCCGGAATATTTGGTAATGTTTCGGATTTGCCATATCCATTTCCGAGAGAAACTCGCACTTGCCGTTTTCTGACCGTTACTCCAGCGCTTTAAATACTAACCGTCACCTCCGAGAAACTTCACGCTGTTTCCTCCGTTTTCACCGCTAAAGCCAACCTAGTTTTTCCTCTCTCCGGCGATCCCCTCAGTGCGCTCGGCGATTTCAAGGCGATCTCTTCTCCGACCAAGCCTCTGCTCGCAGTGATGTCGACTTCCACTGGCCCGTCCGCTGCGCCATCAACCAGCCCGTCTGCTGCACCACCAGCCGAGTATGCAGAGGTATGTATCCATCGGCTAGATGCCTTTTTCCTGTGTAGTAGATCGATTTTCTTCATCTCATCTTGTTTTCTTCTTCTCTACCTCTTTTGCACTTGTAGCATCTTTCCAATCTTGTTGCGGTTCCCAGCTTGTCGCACGACCATCAGTACTTTCTCGGTCCAATCGGCAACCTTGATCCCACTGAATTCATCATAGTCGAAACCAATAGGATCCCTTTTAGGCTGGCCAATCCAAACATAAGTCATTGGAAAAACACTTTTAAGTCATGGCCTTCCCTTGAGAAAAGTTGGCCTGTATGGTACAAGCGTGTATCGGCTAGCATGCAGGCCCACTGGGATGAAATCGGAATCGGTCAAGCCCTATCCCTCACAATAGCAAATTCGGCAAAGGATGAGCCCCTGATAGCCGCTGCAACTTATTTTTGGTCCAATACTCTTAATGCCTTCTTGTTCAACCAAGGACCGATGACCCCTACTTTGTTAGATATCATCATGATTACTGGTCTGGATGTGACCTCATCAGCTAATTCTATGAGCTTGAACACCAAAAATACCTTTGATTTCAAGACCAAAAGCATTGGGGGTTGGTCGGGGTATATTGCAGCATACATGGGCAAACGGCCAGTCACCTCTCGAGAGCATGTAGCTTTTCTGCTGATGTGGTTGGAGAAATTTCTTTTTTGTGGATCAAGCAGTGGTCCTACAACCAACTGGCAATTCTTAGCCGAAGCCTTAGAAACAAAGAGACAATTCCCTTTGGGCAAAATTCTCCTCGGCTATCTATACCAAATGTTGAACAATGCATCGGCTAAGATAGCCGTCGGCTCAGTGGTTGGAGCAGGTGGGCCATGGTGGTTGTTGCAGTCTTGGCTGAACTTAGTAGCCATGAAAGCTGTCAATCAGCCATCTGTGACAGAAGCAGAATTCCCAAGACTGGAGCCGATCACAGATGAAGATGGGGAAGAGCGAACCCACCGTAGGTGCATGTCTTATGGTGAATATGCATCTACACCAGCCGATGCTGGAGCAAAGTTATCGGCTGAATTCCTGAAAGACTGATTCTTTAGTTTTTATGATGGATTTCAAAAAGATACCCGGGTCTGGTTCCCTTATGCCGACTCAATGGATTTTGAACTGCCAGCCGATTTCAGATTTGAAGACATCAACCATGAAAGATATTAGTCATCCAGATAAGTCTTCACTACTGCTATCAGCCCGTGCATTCTTCCAGTCGGCATTCACTAGGGCAGAAATATTTAGGCTTCATACGAATTCTACCATCCGATGACTTCGGCTAGGCAGCTTGGAATGGGGCAGCTACCGATCGGCTTGTACTTTGCCGACAAGATTCAATGCCGAGGTGATATATCTTCAGCCTTCTTGCTGGATCGGCTGCTGAACATCTGTTAACGACCAAATTTGGTAACCTTAGTATCGGAGATGGAGATTAGATCGAAGCGGAATCGAAGACGAAGATCATTTCGAAAACAGAGCAAGAATCGGCTAGAGTCCAAATCGGCTACGACCAGATCGGCTGAGTCCGAGTTAGATAGGGATAGCCGATACATCCGATTCCAACAATATGACTCGGTTTGCGTCATCAGGCTGAGTTGATGTGCTTCACGTGGATTGCCACACATGGATAGAGTCCTGATTAGGCAATTGAATCTAGTAATTAGGATATTTTATGTAATTTCCTTAGAGATAAGTTTGGGCAAAAGTCTGCCGTAAAGACTTACGGTATCTTAGAGTTTGTTAGAGATAAGAGTCATGTCCGACAAGGACATATTTTGTAATCTCGGGTATAAATAGACCCCGAGCCCCATGTAATCAATTAACACACGTTCAAATACAATCTCGGCGCATCGCCACCCTTTTACTTTCATTTTGTTTCGACGAGTTCTTGCTTTCAGGTTGAGCTGCATCGATTTCGATCTTCAACTAGAGGTATGACTTGTTATGGCGGCTTGCGTTCTCGGGATTAGTGCTTCCATCATTATGATACTCTAATCTTGTCTATGTAAGTTGCTGAGTTATCATATATCTCATATAATCTCTGACAATATCGCTATCTAACCTCCAATCAGCTAATTTCTATCGCTAGGGAGTAGCCGATCAGGTTAAATATCGACATTGGCTTAGATTATATAAGATATCTACCACTCTATAAAGCTTCCAATAGCTTGATTGTCTAGATATTGTCTTTCTTTTCATACTTATGGCTGCATCAGTTGAGTTTGATCTCATAAGTCGTGCTTAGAACTATAATCTCTAGCCTGCTTCTTGGTTGTCGATTAGAGTAGTATCGGGGTTTCAGCTGATCTTACCTGATTTAGCCTTATATTTCATATACTTAATATATATGCAAGATCTGCCCTTTATGTTAAGATCTTATTGCTTTTTTACATATGTTAAGCTTCTTGTTTGATATATTTCCTTGCGGTAATATCTTAATATAGAGTAGTATCGGAGTATTAGCCGATACATGCTAGATCTATCTTATCGGCTATGCTATGAACATATATAATCCCATTGTTAATACATGTTTCGATCTAAGTGATTTATACTGCCTCGGTATGGCGACTGATCTATCCCAATCACTTGGTTTAAGCATATACCGACATAAAGATTATATATTGTTAATAACTACAGCCGATCGAATAGGTTTAGTTCCTTTATTATTGCCTCGCACAGCCGATCGATGCAAAGATGACATCGGCTCGAGTATAAATGATACGTCATCGGCGGCTGGCTGATCGGCTATCATTTATGATTTAACTACGTTTTCTTTGTCTTTATTCCTTGTTGATTGCAGGATCAAATCAACTGGCACGCCCTTGAACCTAAAGGCAAGATATTTTGGACCTGCACTGGAGTTAAGCAGATCTCCCAAGCCTCGTGTTTTTACATCAACAACATCCCAAGACCTCAACTAGGCAGTATTGAGAACATAGAATTGGCAAGGTTCAGGAGCAAAGCATTTGACAGGTGGTGGGGTGAATGGAAACTACATCTGTTCCATCAATCAGCCTCCATGTATATGATAGATCTCTTTCTAGAAGCTATCCCTCAAGTAAGTTTCTTGTCAGTTTTGCAAACATAACTGTCAGCCGATTAATATCTTGACTGATCTCATTTTCTATTTTGCAGACCACAGAATCTTCTCCTCCTTGCAAGAGCAAAAGCGGCGAGGACATAGATTATGCTCCTGGTCTCGTTCCAAATGGAGGTGGACCATCTCCCCCTGTCATCGGCTACCATGCCCCCAAGACCTCAAGCCTACTCCAAGGGCAACTAAGAGAACCAGCTGATGCCAGCAAGAAGAGAAAAACCAAGGCATCAACTGTTGATCCATCGGCTCTGGCTCCGAAGAAAAGGGCCAAAAAGAAGAAATCCAAACCAACTGATGATTTGCCTGCCTTAGATCCATCCATAGAACAAGCCTTAGATGAAGAAGAGATCGAGGAAGATGTCGACCAAGCAGCAGCTGAACTGAGTAATCCAGAGAAGACACCATCGGCTTCACCCAAGCAGACTCCTCCAACTCCCGCTGCTCCAGCTCACTTTTCTCGGGTAAGGAACTCGTCTTACTTATTTCTTGAGATAAACAAATTTAAATAGCTGATTGCTTATTAATCTTGATTTTGTAGAAAAAGAAGACTACTGTAAAGAAGAAATCAGCAGCAATACAATCTAAGCCAGCTCCACCGGTAGAATTCTTTATCTCTTTAAGTCTAATTGTAGCCGATGTTAACTAACATTTGTCTTTTTCAACCTCCTCCTCCTCCTCCTTCACCTCCTGTGCAGCCAGAAACAAGCAATCGTACTCCATCGGCTGCAGGCAGTCACAATGTTGAAGAAGAAGAGCAACCGGCTGCTCCTGCTATCCCAGTAAGTTTTGCCTTTAAAATTTTCAAATCAGCTGTTCAACCTGTCTTGATACTTGACTATCTTCAACTTTCCTTTGTTGTAGGTCTTAGCCGATCTGTTCTCATTTGATATCAAGGATTATCTTGATGAGACAGAAGAAGATACCACCAGCAAGGCCTTGGCTTCTTTGTCCGATGACGTGAAAAGAACACTTGAAGATATCTCTCATCGGCTAGAGGAATCATCATTAGACACCCTGGTGGTCGACTATGGATCAATTAGGGCTCGGCTTCACAAAATTCAAGCTCTGATCCCAAATGAGCTAGCCAACGCCCTCACTCCAGCCGTCTACCTCGAGCAGCACCAATTCAAGCTGGAGAAGGCCAAGCAAAGATTAGCCGATCACCGGGAGCGCAAGGATATTGAAGCTACAATCCAGGTCAATCGACAGCTTTTGCACGAAGAAAAGTCCAAGCTTGATTAGCTGTCTGAGGGTCCGATCAAGTCCAACATTGATCGGCTCGAAGCTCGGAAGATTGAGCTCATAGCCCAACTTGAAGAATGCAACGCCGAGCTGGCTCTGGAGCAAAAGAAGCTAGCCGATCTCCCGAAGGCGATTGAAGAACAGAAATCACAGCTGAAATCGGCCATCAGAAATGTCGTTGATATGACTAAGTCCCTTAAAGTCATTCCTGGAACCGATGCTCAAGACGTCCAAGCCTTAGAAGAAGTGGAACAAATTAGGCAACGAGCTATATCGGCTATCCAGCGCTATTTGTCTCAGTGAACATTTATGTAATAGGACTTAGAATATTTTTGTAATCGACTAAGATACTATGATACTTTATTTAGCTGTTTCACCATCACTTATGCCGATTAATATGGCTGTTGAATGCTCGAAAATCTCCAATTTCTCGAAAATCTCCAATTTTGTATATATGTGCCCCCCTAATTTTGCAATGATGAAGGTGTTGATAAAATTACAATTTGATCTAAGGGCGATATAACCATATCGGCCATCATACATCGGCAAAGTCACAGCCGATTATGATAAGAAAACGACTAAGGGCGATATAACTATATCGGCCATCTCAAGGCGATGTAAACACATCGGCTGTACATATATCGGCAAACTCAGCCGATCATAAATTAACCCACACATTTGGGTAATATTTCTTCAAATATTTTCCATTGAGTGCCCGTCCATAAACCTTTCCAACAAGTCCTTTCAACATATAAGCTCCTTTGGACACAACTTTGTGGATCTGAAACGGTCCTTCCCAATTTGGTGACCACTTACCGAATTTATTATCACGAGTTCCGATCGGCAAGATCAACTTCCAAACAAGCTCTCCTTCAGAAAAAGATTTAGGCACCACTTTCTTATTATAATGCCGAGCAACTCTTTCCTTATCCTTGGTAACTTTTGCAAGAGCTCGCAACCTTGACTGGACCAAATCTTCTCTTTCATCAGCCATGAGATTGTAATATTCATCGGTGGTCAATTCATCCTGCAAATATGTTCTTCTTGAGCCGATTCTAACTTCCCATGGTAAAACTGCTTCATGTCCATAAACAAGCTTGTAAGGAGGAATCTAAATCGATCCATGACAAGCCATCCAATAAGACCATAATGCTTCGGCTAACCTAGTGTGCCATTGCCGAGGAAAATCGGAAATCTTCCTTTTAATCAACTTAATCAAGTTCTTATTGGATGCCTCGGCTTGCCCGTTGGCTTGTGCATAATATGGTGAAGAATTAAGCAACCTGATGCCCATGCTATCGGCAAACTGAACAAACTCTTCGGACACAAATATCGAGCCCTGATCAGTGGTAATGGTCTGGGGAATACCAAATCGGTAGATAATATGTTCCTGAACAAATTGTATTGCATCTCCTGAATCAACCTTCTTTAAAGGAATAGCTTCTACCCACTTGGTGAAATAATCAATCGCAACCAATATAAATTTATGTCCTTTACTTGAAGGTGGATTAATCTGGCCGATCATGTCCATACCCCATCCTCTAAACGGCCATGGCTTGATAATGGGATTCATAGCCGATGCTGGTGCTCTTTGAATTGCTCCAAACTTCTGACAATCCTGACATCCTTCGTAGTATCTGAAGCAATCTTCCTACATTGTCGGCCAAAAAATATCCTGCACGCCAAAGCAACCACTTCATCTTGTGAGCCGATTGATGAGTACCACAAATTCCTTCATGTACCTCGCCCATCACAACCATGGCTTGATCAGCACTCAAATACTTGAGTAACACCCCGTGAATCGTCCGATAATATAACTCATCATCCAACAAGGTGTATTTCAAAGCCTTATAACATAATTTCCTTGAAGCCGATTGAGATGGATTCTGCAAATACTGAAATACAACATATCTCCAATCATCGGCTGTAATTGTAGCAACTTCTATCTCAACATCTTTCAACATTGGCTTATATCCTGATGCCCCTTGAGCCAAATCATTAGCCTCAACATTCTGTTCTCGTGATACATGTTTCAAAGTTACGAGCCGAAATCCACTCATCAATTCTCGGCACTTTTCATTGTAAACCATCAATGTATCATTCTTGCATTCATATTCTCCTGCCAATTGACTGATTACCAATAATGAATCACCCATGATCTCTATAGCATCGGCTTCAACTTCCTTAAGCAATTGCAACCCTTTGAGAACAGCTTCATATTCGGCCTGATTGTTAGTTACATAAGGCTTAATAGTGTAAGCAAACTCAAAACTTGCCCCCCGAGGAGAAATTATAACCAAGCCAATACCACAACCATGAGTGCATACTGATCCATCGAAGAATAAAGTCCAAGGTACGATATCAACCGAGCCGATTGAGTCATCACGATGATCCATAATAAAATCGGCTATAGCTTGTCCCTTAATCGTCTTTGGTGATTCATACCGAAGATCAAACTCTGTCAAAGCAAATATCCACTTTCCAACCCTCCCTTTTAGAATTGGAGCCGATAGCATATACTTAACCACATCGGCTTTACATATCACAGTACATTCATTGGACAATAGATAATGCCTCAACTTGGTGCAAGAAAAATACAAACACAAGCACAATTTTTCCACTGGAGAATACCTTGTCTCTGCATCCAAGAGCCTTCGACTTAAATAAAATATAGCCCTTTCTTTTCTTTCAAGCTCCTGAATCAACACTGAGCCGATCGACTTGTCACCAGCCGATAGGTATAATCTAAAAGATATCCCTTTTTGTGGAGGAATCAAAACTGGTGGGGAACTAAGATATTTCTTGATATTATCCAAAGCTTTTTGCTGCTCTGCCCCCCAAGTGAACTTTTGATCGGCTTTCAATCTCAACAAAGGTGTAAAAGGTTCTAACTTTCCTAATAAATTAGAAATAAATCTCCTAACATAATTTATCTTGCCGATCAATTCCTGCAGTTTCTTCTTGTCCACTGGAGGTTTGAATATTCTGAATTGCATTAATGCTCCTTTGAGTCACTTCAATTCCCCTCTCATAAACAAGAAATCCCAAAAACTAGACAGCCAACACACCAAAAGCACATTTTGTCGGGTTCATCTTCAAGCCATACTTCCGAGTTCTCTCAAAAACTTTCCTCAAATCGGCTATGTGGTCTTCTATTTCCTTTGATATAACAACCTCATCATCAATATAAACCTCAACCAACCAGCCGATCAGATCATGAAATATATAATTCATGGCTCTTTAATATGTAGCTCCAGCACTCTTTAAACCAAAAGTCATCACAACCCATTCAAACAAGCCGATTGCACCAGGACATCTCAAAGCTGTCTTATGAATGTCTTCTTCGGCCATAAAAATTTGGTTGTAACCTGCATTGCCATCCATAAAACTCAAAATCTTATGCCCTGAAGCAGCATCAACCAACTGATCGGCTATTGGCATTGGGTACTCGTCTTTTGGTGTAGCCTTGTTTAGATCACGAAAATCAATACACACCCTAACTTTGCCATTCTTCTTGATAACTGGAACTATATTTGAAACCCATTCAGCATATCGGCATGGATGAATAAAACCAGCATCATACAAGTGCTTCACCTCAGCCTTGACAACCTCAAGCATATCGGCTTTGCACCTCCTTGGTGGCTGCTGATATGGCCGAATCCCAGGCTTAATAGGAAGCCGATGTTCGACAACCGATCGGCTGAGTCCTGGCATCTCATAATACTCCCAAGCAAAGCAATCTCTGTACTCTTTTAAAAGCTCTATCAACTTGGTTCTAAATTCTGAAGATAAATTCTTACTAATAAATGTCGGCCGTGGTCTGTCTCCCGGACCTATGTCAATTTCTTTCAAATCATCAGCCGACATGAAACCCTATCCTTGCTTGTCATCGAGATCATCTATTGTGTCCTTGTTGTAGACGTTTGAACCCTTCACAATGCCCTCAATGTAATAATTTGGGCTCTCCATCTTCAATTGGCTGTATATCACAATCGGACACTTTTAGAAAATATCTATCCCAAACTTTTCCAGACAAGCAATCAATACCGTCCATCTCCCAAAGAGCTAAATCGACATTAGCAACATTAACTGACATTCGGCTGATACAATTTCAATCTTGTCACCTTGCCATTGAATCAAACACTGATGCGTGGTTGAAGGAATACAACAATTAGCATGAATCCAATCCCTTCCAAGCAACAGGCTATAGGAACCCTTCCCATCGATGACAAAAAAACGTTGTAGGAACAGTCTTACTGCCGACTGTCAGCTCCACATTTAAAACTCCTTTGGTTTCTGATGGATTACCACCAAAATCTTTGAGAACCATATTGGTCTTAATGAGATCATTTGGATTTCTGCCCAACTTCCTGAATGTAGCATATGGCATTAAATTCACAGCAGCTCCTCCGTCAACCATCATTTTGGACATCGGCTTCCCATTGGCAAACCCATTAATATACAAAGGCTTGAGATGCCGATTTTCTATCCCTTCTGGCTTCTCAAAAATTGCTTGCTCTGGTGACAAAACTACCTTAGCCGAAGCCTCTTCAACATCATCAACATCGGCTTGTTTAGCTTCAAATTCGGCTGGTAGCATGAAAACCATGTTCACCGATGCAGATGCAACGGCTTTACCCTTGAGCAACCTCCTTGCTTTATCGGCTTCGACTTCATCGGCTGTTGTAACTGTGCTCTTAACACGCCACTCTTGCCTAGTCTTTATTTTCTTCAGCCGATGATTAATCTCTTGTCGTACTTCCTAAAATTGTTCTCTATTCCTCATCCTTTGAACCCTTCTTTTCTGATTCTTGGTGAAAATACCCATAGGACACCATTGTGCTTTCCTATCTTCACCCTCATCATGGTCATAATCTTGATTCACCGGGCCCAACCTCTGATGAACAGGAACCCTTTTCTGACTCAGCCGATTACCTCTAGAATAGGATCGGCTCGAATTCCCTGCATTACTGCATCCAGGGCAATCCTCGATAGATGGCAGCCTCATACCCTCATTCCAGCAAAATCTAAAAAATTCACAATCCCAATGAGGATCAAAACCGCCATCTTCTTCATGATATTCACCTTGCTGCCTATCATACTTCCTCTGGTATTTGCTTATAATCCTAGCCGAATTCACCTGAAATTTTCTATTACTCCCCCCATCGGCTGCCCTTTCAGACGTATGCACCATATTAACAAGGAAAGGGTTGCCATCAACTTTCATTGGCTTCTTTGAATCATCAAATTTGATCTTCCCCCCTTCAATGGCTGCCTGGATTTGCTGCCTAAAAACCTTGCAATCATTGGTTGAGTGAGAACCAGAATTATGCCATTTGCAGTATCTCCTTTTTCCTAATTCCTCAGCCGATGGAATTATATGACCAGCAGGAAGTTGTATCTGCTTTTCTCGAAGCAATATGTCAAAAATCTTGTCGGCCTTGGTGATGTCGAAGTCAAACCTTTCCTCTTTTCCAGAGCTCTTTACCCATTGGCATGGTATGACTTTCTTTCTCTTGACCCATTCGGCTGCTGCAACTTCGGAATCATCATCCTCATCATCAGAATCACACATGTAAGGATATACATGATTGATTTTCTTGAAGTTCTTCTTTGCCTCAGCAAACCTTTGCTCATGTAGAGTCACCTTTTGTGCAAGATGTGATAAACTCTCAAAATCTTGAGCCGAAAACTTTTCTTTGATTGGTGCTATCAACACCTGAAAAG